>NW_007579047.1:71230-83947 GCF_000690725.1 Stegastes partitus | reverse complement strand
TCAGTCAGTTCCCCATTTCGAGACAAACTGAAACATTTCAACAACTATTAGACTGATTGCTGCAGTTTTTGTAAATATGTATAAGCCATAGGCCCTGGGTAATTCCTTAGAATTATTTGCTTTGTTCAGCCGCTTGTCCGTCACTTAGAGATATTACATTTTTTGTCATTTACAGTCAGAAAAACAAAATGAATCCTTACATTTCAGTAACTATATGGAACCAGCTAATAGCAGTTTATTATCTGCTGACTGACTAATCAATGAATCAACCAATCGTTTGGGCGCGATGCATTAATCCACATGGTGTTGCGCTTATAATCATCATGCAGATTTATTTTTATTGTCTTACATTTCATTTCAAACATGCTCAAACCCGGCAAAAAGCAAAGCAACGGAACGGAACACTGCTTTGTAATCTGTGGCAGCCAATTAACTTCACGCTCTCCCCGTACAGTCACACAAATATGGACAGATACACAAACATAACAGCACAAAGACACATAAACAACGTAAAGCTATAGTGTTATCTGTGATATGCAATTAGGGGAATATTTACCATTGTGCTGATGGTAGCAGTAATGACTGGAATATTAATCTATTAGTATGCACAGGCTGTCTGTGATTTGCACTGGAACACTACCTTGCATTGTTAAACAGAGAGAGAATAAAGTGTCTGCAGCAGTTTATTCTCTCAATTCCTTCTGTCGCTCTCTTCCTTTTTTCTCACCAAATAACATCCAATGTCCTTTATTGTGCTTGTTTTTTTTCATCACATTTATTTTCCTATCAATTTTATTTACTTTGCTCAATTCATTGTCTTTCTAATTCCTCCCATTTCTGTTGTTATTGTATTTTTTTCTGTTCCCATCTATTACTCATCACTCATTGATATCAAAAAACAGGCATTCTGATTTTTTCTAACTCTCAACACTGATTTATATTTTTAAAAGCAGGCCAAGGAGATGATCAAAACTAGTCAACTGTGAGTTTCATGTCAGCAATTGCTTTGTGATTGCAGAATATTTTGTTTTGGAGTCTCCTCTCTTCTCCTCCTCTTCTCCCCCCTCTTTCTCCCCCACTCTCCCTTGTGTAATGACTCATCTAATGAGTTGAAGTCCAGCCATTTCACCCATGGCCACTGGCCTCGCAATCACACACAAAGGGAGGCTAGCTTGGACCTAATCTGTGCACCGCAGTCAGTCATCTCCTTCAAACCAGGAAGGAGTGGTGCTATGGACAGAGAGAGTGAGAGCAAGAGGTGAAGGAGAGGAAGTGATCAGTGACACCAAGGCTTAACAAGATTCAAAAAAAAAAAAAAAGATAAATCCATGAGAAAAACAAAGACAGGAAGGGAGAGCCTCCAGAGACAGACTTTATACAGAAAAAAAAAAGATGTTGAGGCAGATATTAATTATATTATTCTATAGAAAGTATCCATGCATACGTGCTAAGCAGTCCCAAGTCTACTTGTTATTCTGCATGGTCATCTGCCTTGAACATGCTGTTAACTTCAAACTGCACGATGAAAGAAAGAAAAAGAGCAAGAGAAACTGTCCCTGCTGACTGCTCTTTGAAGGACATCATAGTGTTTCAGGGATCACTGTGAAGACCGGCATCTTTTTCCGTCCCTCTCTCTGCCTCACACAAACACACCCACCGACACACAAATTCGCTCTCTGTCTCCCTGTTCAGTGAGTCATCGGTGATGTGTCAGAGCCAGATCGATACTGGGTGTCTCTTCCACAGATAGAATGGCAGAAACTCCTTGGAAAGGAGGAGAAGTTAGGCTATGAAAATGTATGCTGTCTTGACTGCTAATATTACCATTGACTCATTCCCCTGGGGGGGCCCATCCTTAAATCACAAACAAGACTCACAAGTGAAAATTTGAATATCGGCGTTTTTCTGTGGAAACCATTTGTCTTCAAAATGTCAACTTTTCAAGGGCTGCAAAAACAGCCTGGATACATCCATCCATTACTTATACCAGCTTTAACCTGTAGTGGGTCACTGGAGGCTGGAACGTATCCCAGCTGACATTGGTCAACAGGTGGGGTTCACCTTGACTAGGTTGTCTGTCCATTACAGGGCCAACACAGAGAGACAGACACTCACGGCCAACTTCAATCACCAATTAATCTGCCCTGCATGTCTTTGGTGGAAAAAAAAAAAAGCCGGGACACCCATAGAAAACACATATAGGCACAGGAAGAACTATAGACTGTATATAAAGATGGTTTAACCTTCCATGAAGTCACCCATTGGTTTCCCAAAGAGCAGTTTTGAAGCACAGTGTAGGGACTCTGGCCGTCACCATCTTGGCAGTGTCGGACCACAACTAATCCAAAAATGAGCAAAGCGGTTTAGCCAGGCTGGTAATGAAGCAGACCATGCAAATGTCTTTGGGCCATGGACTTTCCTGTGATTGCACTCACATGTAACTCAAAGCAGCCAAACCCTTAATCATGTATAACTTTAACGCTTAATACAATTTAAATTGTTGAATTATATACGAATTTCCTCCCTATACGATGAGCATGAGTGGGACCAAATCCATCTCTTGTACCAGATTGTAAAGATGTTTATTTCTGCTGTAAATTTGGCCGTTTTCACCTGAGAGTTTGTTGTGATTGACTCACTGTTAGAGCCTCAAGTGGCCATTTAGGGAACTGCAGTTTTTAGCCCCAGTCCTTGCTCCTTGCAGGAGAGCATGCACTCGAACCCAGAACCTTCTCTGTTAACCATTGCCCCACAGTACAGCCTTTACAGACAGGTATTTTTCCATAATCTATTTGGTTTTTTTTTATTTTTATGATTGGGATAACAGAATCATATACACACTATGTTTGTCATTGACTTTTGTGGAAGCACTTTCTGGTGTCCCTGTCAAAAAGATAAATTAGGCTTTTACACCATTACACAGAAGAAACTCTTGGATCAATTTCTCCTACCTCTCCAGTTAGGTTTTGGTAATCAAATAATTTAGTGTTGAACTTGACTAGAGTTTTAGAAAGCTTTTGATTATGGCTAAAAGAAACCAGTTTGGAGTGTGTGGAAGACAGGTAGCTAATCCCAGTATTAGAGTCAGATGCTACATTAACCCAATCATCCCACCAGATCTCCTCCCAAAGGGATTTTGCGGCATCTTTTCAACATAACACTGCACTGACCTTTACTTCGGAGCAACAAAAATGTTAACATCCATCACAGTTTCTGGCCACTTTGGGGAAACAGAACAAACTGCAACCAATAAGATGACATATTGTCACGACTTGATATTGATAAAGTCTATGTGTTTGCCTGTTTACACTGTATATCCAGCAAATATGGAGCAATATTAGCATTTATTTGCAATTGGTTTGTAGACATGCAAAGACTGTCAACCTCATATTCCCTCTCGTGGCTGCACTTCATCAACTTCATTCAGGGCTGGAGTCGTGGTGCTGTGTGTTCATCATAGCTTCCTGCTGCAGCTGGAAACACTGCTGATAAGGGCAGTCAAACTGAATGAAAACATAAAAGTTGCATATGGCAAACCAAATATAGTTAGCCTAAAGACACTAAAATACTCTGTAGAGATGAGGGGAATTACAGAGTGAGGTTATAATTCACTGAGCAAAACCCTTTTACAAGCACACAATCGTTTGGCATAAAAATAACCAATTCAGTCTCTGATGAGGACTGTTATCCTTCAGCTTATTTTGTTTTGTTATTTGCAAACAGGTCTCTCTTGAGAATCAAACACCGTGTCTCAATGAGATTACCTGTACAAATAAAGGAAATAATAATAATCTCAGAAGTTTTTTTTTTTAAATCACCAAACTTGGACAGACATGGATTTTAATGTTGAATGTCAACTGACATATTTGACTGAGACTGATGTTTTTTACTTTCAGCCATCTTTGTTTTAAGGTTTGTGGCAAACCAGATAATTAATCGCGGTCGTGTATGAGTCTGAAATTACAGTATTTATAAAAGTATTTACATGGCATGTACATAAATGTGGCAAGAGGAGACTTCAAAAACTGATTGTGCAAGAAAGAACCTAGTCAGGGATGCCACCAAGACACCTATGACTCCTCTAAAATATTTTAACTAACGGACATTATTTTGTAGATGTTTGTAGATTGAACATGATTCAGTTTCAGAAAGCAATAAAAAGAGAAAACGTCCAAGGGGGGTGAATACTTCTTTATAGGCACATTTTGTACATTTGTGATTACCACATATTTTCTCAGACTTGTGTATGCTACAATGCTAAAACAGTAGCACTGGGTCCCTTGACTTCAACACCCTACCTCTCACTTACATCCACTCAGTCTATTTAATCACACTCATTTGCTTCTGCGCTGTAGCCTGTTAACACCTTTGTCTCATATCTTCTCATACACTTCACACCTGGCTGACTGCACTGGAAAAAACATCCAGCTACAGATCAATACGACATTCATATAGACCGTCCATCCCTTTGCCATCTTATGCACCACAGCGGCTGCCTTGCCAACCCAGTAGTAGATCTCTTCCTGGGTAGAAATGCAGGTCATCGGTTCATCTCTAGTTCATGTCTGCCTCTGACGGACAAAACACTTCACCACCCATTCACACTCCTTCACTTTCCCACTGTGTGTATATGGATTTGTGACCTCCGGATTTTTATTTTCTAGTATTCAGGGTTTTACTTTAATTCTCTACTGAGGAAGATTTCAGTCAGTTGCAGGAAACCTGAAGCCATTTTCACACTCAGCTCTTCTAATCTGTGTTTTTCTTAAGGCTCTCTCTCAGAAAAGAACCCAACCTGTGTTTCTTCTTACATGTATCATCTTAACCTTAATATAGTTTATTCTCTTAATCATATCTGTGGGGTGTGGATATTACAACTCATCTCTGGAATTCCTTTCCAAGGATGGCTTTTTTGTTGTAATTTAATATCTGCACTCGGGTGATAAAGAAACTATTTTTCTCTCTGTAATCGGATTCTTTGAGGAATTTTGGCATTTTTGGACTAATTTCTTTCATATTGAAACAACTCTTTTTTTCAGTTTTTACTTTGTAGAAAATAAATAAATTCAGCAAAATGTCAAACACTTGTACTGACATTGCTCATAACATTTTCATTTTGCACCAAGCATTTTTTAAGCACTGTGTCTTTGTCATGCTTATTTATTATCAGATATATAATAAGGAACAGTAGGTTTAAATACACTTTATGTCTCCACACACAACAAGAAGCTGCTGTTCCTGCTGAAACAAGATGCTGTTTGTACACCATGGTTCACTGTAAACATGTTCCTCCTGCGGTGAGAACAGATCAGAAAATGTTCCTGTTATAGAAGATTAGTAAAATAAAAGAAAGGACGCGCAGACAAGCTGGCTTTGCACCAAAGCCCCGCAGAGTGCTTGCATTGCAAATCCAAATTTCTCACAGATTTTTGCAGACTGTATTAGCAGGTCTGTTTCAATAACAACCAATACATTCTAACAAAAAAAAACCCAAAAACAGCAAGGCAGAGTGCATAATGGCAAGTAAATGATGGATTTGTGCCAAAAGGAATCATTTTGACTTTCCAGGAAAGTTGCTTGAACGGTCTTTAAATGCCTCAGCCATCATTTGATTGTTTCCCTACAAAATGCAGCCCTTTTTTTTTGGCACCAAGAAAGAAATCCAGTAGAAGGCTTCCATGCGTCACCTCTGCAGTGACCCTGTGAGAGGTCAGTGTTCACATCCGTGCCGGTGACAGCTCAACAAAGAAGCCTGAGTATTGTATGCTGCAGAAAAGAATTTGCAATCAGAATAATTCTCAGTCACTGAAATTTAAACACAGTGTGTGTTTGCTTCAAGAATAGAAGCTCAAGCCAAAAATCTGTTATATCAAAAAACAAAATTGGACCCTACCCCCCTGTTTCTCAATTCCACCATCTCCGGTAGCACTGCACCACCACAGCTTTCTAAACCAGTGGTTCTCAAGCCCATCATGAGAATAACACGACATCTGTTACAGAACGTATCTCAGGTTTTTAGGCGCTTTCCATCCATTTGCAGAGATAATACTATGATACCTATAATACCTGAACTCCGCACCCATTTGCCACAACACAATTTCCCTTCTTGGAGTTATACTGCACTTGACATGTAGACTCTAATGTCATTTTCCACTTGCAAATGTTACCCTGCTTCAGTGCAGCCATTGTGGAGAATAATTACTATTCATCCTCAGTTCAGTTAGTAGAATGAGTTCTTCTCCAATTATTTTCTGCTTCTTGTATTCTACAGGCCCCCAAAGAAGATGATTTCTGTGTGCTTTTTCGGCAAGATTAACCATTTGCTTTTTCTGATCTCATCCTTCAGTTAAAAAAAATAAAAAATCTTTGGATTTACATGTCAGATGGTGCTTTAGCTTTCCTGGCTTCATGGCTTTGTTTGCTCGCAACCAAAGACAGATCACACACTCTGATGTCCCATCACTGCCAATCAGTGCGTTTATCATCATAGTTTGTGCCATTTTCCACACATTGCTGTGAATTTAATCATTTTTCCATCCTAAGTAGTGCAGATATCCAGATATCCAGCTATAGCCTGCAGTTGATATGATGTGTAAGAGCATATCAACAGCTGTAATGGCTCAAATCAAGGTACTGCAACTGTGCATTTGTTGTGTTACACAGCGCTGAGTAACCTTGTTGTCGGCACAGCTGTATCAATTATTAATTCAGTTTTTAAATGATTTTGCAGAACCCTTGTTAAAGGAAAACTCTGCTCTAAACTGTATTGTAGTGTCTGATAGGAGAGACTTAGGCACATGTGTGAAGCTTAGAGCTGCATGAAAGAAAGTGAAAAATTGATTTGCTATTGGTTTTCTCACATGATTCAGATGTGACTGTTTGTCAGTAGACCTTTTCATAGAATCTGCATCATCATGGTGTCGTCTTTTTTTAGACAAACATCCATGCATCACATGCTGGAACTGGAGAGGCAGTCATCTGATATGGAAGTCGTATCACGCTGTTCGGTTCATTTATGCTTCTCTTTGCACTCACTTTCTCATTCAACTGCTTTCTAGTTTCCTCTTACTCTGAACCTGCAGAACATGTACAGAACATGTACACACACACACACACACACACACACACACACACACACACACACACACACACACAGCTTCACCTACCCCACTTCTCATTTCTGCAGCTCTGGCCGGGCTGAACGCCGTGCCATTGATCTGTTCTAGTGATTGATGGTGGTCTTTGAAGGGTTTCAGTCACTTTATTTTCACCTTCACATGAGCGCTCATTTGCACATCACTGTACTTTCGTGCATGAGTGTACTTTACTGGACGTTTACTGTACATTTCACCAAGTGCAGACAAGCAGGGTGGTAAAACAGCTCTGTGTGATTCCAGACTTTGTCTCTTTGCACAGACTTTGTTTGTATTATGCAGAGTGTAGCTTATTGTGCATTGTGTGGGCTGTAGAGCTGTGTTGGGAATTGGCACAAGTAGAAAATGCAATATGTAGAAATTAAGACGCACAAAAACCAAATGTTGCAGCTTTCTTTTTTTTTTTTTCTTCTTTTCACTAAATGTTCAAATACTGTGCTTCTCAAGGCTGTAAGCTGTAGGGCAGAGGACATGTGACAGACTTATCACCACCACAGAAAGATAAAATGCCCTTCATTCCTGTTTATGAGGAAAACAGAAGGCGAGAGAAGGTGAATATACTAGACAATCTTGTTGCCGCAAACATTGTTGAAGATTCCTGATGATAAATGGTTTCCTGTGTACTAATAATACTGCAGCTGCAACAGTTTGCATTCTTGCGTGTATCTCATTTGAAAAAATTGAGGATATTTAGTTAATCTTAGCTTTAACCAAACTAAATCTGGCTTATTTGTGTCTTTAAGGATTAAGCATCAGTTGTTTTTTTGTAGTTTGACATTGGGTTCAGAGTGTGGGTTAGGGTTATATATTCACTAACCCCCTTTTCAAAAGAGAAGGTCTTACTTAAGGTTAGAAAACAAATCAATTCAAAGCTTTTGTTAAAGATTTTAGGTGGAGAGTGCTGCCTCATGGACATGCAAAACTAGGATGTTCCATCTATAAAGCCACGTTGTCAGTCAATATTGACCTTTCAGCCTTTTTCCCAACAGTTAATCCCTGACTCCAAGCCACCCAGGACCTGACTCGTATGAACTCATCAAACGACTCCCTGTCGCTTCACCTTTCTCTACCTCGGCCTTCCTCTCTTTTCATGCCTCCTCTATCCTCTCATCTCAGTGACTGATGTTGGACTCAAACCTCAGTTCCCTCCATGACCCTCTCTCTCCCAGTCTTTCACCAACCCCTCCCCTTTACCTTCTTTCTCCTTGTGTTTGTTTCTCACCCTCTTTTTAAAAGCACGATGACAGCAAAACAGTCCTTTAATGTCTCCACATCTGCCTGACTCCGTCTGGCTGCCGCTGAGTTCAGGTTTTGTTTATTAGAGCTTCCTCTGATGCTCTCAAACAAATGAAAAATTAATGTAGCCTAAAGTTATTTAGGAATTGCAGGTCAAATGCAGGATAATTCATCCAGTCAGATTCCATCTGTGTTTACATTTGTATTTGGCCAACAGTGTCTTAACTGCATTAGTAGAGTATCTTCATTATGTTTTGATCTAATATTGTCCCTTCTCATTACACTCCTGTACACATTTAGTATCTCAGATTATAGGAGGTCTGTCTGCAGTGTCAAAACTGGAGCCCAACAGATTCATCTGAAGGTCGATATTATCGACGAGTTTTAAGTGCAAGTCAGATGTGCAAAAAACGAAACTGCAGCATGTGGAATATTTTAACGGCTGCTTTTTATTTGCATTTGACTTCTTCCGTTCTGTTTAAGCCTAATAGTTTAAGCTGTTAAATCTTTTGTCTATATTTTTTAATTTCTTACTTTTATTAAAATGTCTTTGACTTTTACTGATAAAAATAGCAGCTATCATATACTTCGTCTTGTCATTTAATATAAAGATACATTAACAAAAAATAGAACAATAAAATAAAAAATCAATAACTTATCATGTAATTGTAAATAAATAAATAAACCATAGCTTCCCTTTTCTGGCCATTAGAAAGAATGCAAGTGTACAAAGATCCAAGGCTAAGTTTAACTTTAATGCAACGTCAATGGTTTTAAGATTTTTTCAATACAGATTAGTGTTCAAACTGTAAATTACATTCATATTTAGAGTAAAAAAGCTGACAAAGCAGATTTTGCATTAGGGTGTGGCTAACTTGTGATTGGTGCTATATATATCTGTGCCCGGTGTCCTCAAGTTCTCAGTCAGAATCACTCCAAGATAACTACAATTGGGTTTCAAAAGGGCAAGATCTCGGCACCCAAATTACAAACCTCACTGTAGTTATGTTCATCTTTTAGGGTTAGGGTCAGGGTTTGTATGTACAGTCTATGACAGGGATCTCCAATCCTGGTCCTCGAGGGCCACAGTCCTGCTTGTTGTAGATGTTTCCCTCTTCCAACACACCTGATTCAAATGATCAGGATCATTATCAGGCTTCTGCAGAGCTTGATGATGAGCTGATCATTTGAATGAGATGTGTTGGAAGAGGGAAACATCTAAAACATGCAGGACTGTGGCTCTCGAGGACCAGGATTGGAGACCCCTGGTCTATGATTTAATTAACTTTCATGATACAAAGTAAAACAATGCAAAATACTGGCAGTTTCCTAAAGGCATTCCTAAACAAGCTTCCATACATTAATATTGATCTTGTTTTTATCATTTTCAAACATTTATCTAAAAATGCAGCACCAGCTCAACCCTAAACAAAACTCTTGTCCTTTGTTTTCTGATTATCATTATCTAACTCCCAGATATATATATAGTGTCATTCTGCCCTCACTTAGTCTTCCCTATCACGAACAGTTGCGTGCTTAGGTCTCGAGTTTTGTCACCCGCTAAAAATAATGTCACCCAATTAGCACTTCGTAATTACCTCATCACCCAGATAGGCCTGATGCTGATTGGTTAATCAAAGATGTGTGTGTGTCTGAGAGAGATGCGAAGACTCTGATTTATAATCATGTCACACTTTCTTTCCTCATGTCAGCCTTTTTTCTCACCTCTTACACCTCTCTTTACAGTACAGTTTAGTGCCTGTGTATCTTTTGTCACTGAACAAAGGAAATAAACTCCCTCCTCAAATGATCCAAAACCTCTGTGGAACCAGACAAAGCTATTCTGTGTCCATGGACACTAATGCGTACTGTAGTTGCGCGCACACACACAAACACACATGCGCGCATATGTTTTTGCCAATTGATCATTACCAACTGTTCTTCCCATCAGGCCCTGGCAAAGCGTCCATCCCTCTCAGATGTAGTGAGGCAGGCGGTTCCACCGAGGTATCACAAACACACACACACAACAGATCAGCTCAAGGTGTTGATTGTGCACATTCAGGTGGGTGTTTCTGTTTGCATGTGCACATTCTCTCGGTCTGTATGCTCTCACCTCCTCCCTGCATCAATCATTGTCCACCCTCTAATGAGGGTGAAAGAACAGACTCATTAAAGCACCTCATTCTCCCACCAATAGAGCCAAGTGAAGTAACAGCTAGAGGGAGAGAGAAAAACTCCCAGATAGTGGTAATGAAACAGAGAGGAACAGATTAACATATGGAGTGGAGAAAATGTGTGACGGAGGGAATCGCTGCGAGAAAGATGCCTGAGATGCAACAAGAGTTAGAGGTGGAGAGGATGAAGAGCCGGACCGACGGACAGACAGGGAGGAGGGGAGGGGTGTAGGATTCCTGGAAGGCGATGGAGAGCGGGGTTGGTGGGGGGGGCGCACATGGATGATCGTTTCATTTGAGCAAGCCTCCTCCATAGCAAATGGAGAAATCGCCCAGATTTCCTCTTTTCATGTGCTGTGTTTCTGATGCAGAGCCAATCCGTCTGCCTGGCCAAAACTCAAAAGACCCATATTTGCTCCCTTCACTTCTGTCTCTCTCTCTCTTCACATATCTGTTGTCCTCTCCTTTCTCCATGAGTCAGAGGCTTGTCAAGAGCTAGTTTAAGCCCCTCATGTTCGATGTAGGCAAGAGGTTTTTATCTGTTTTTTGTTTTTTTTCTTATAATCCCATCAACCACGTACTGTCACATAGTTGTACCGTATTTTTTTCTGTTCGTGATCTGGCTGTATCAAAACATCTTCCCCTAAACTAATATCACTGTTTGCATCATCTCTTTCATTCACATGCTGGAGTGTGTGTTCGATTCCTCTGTCCCTGTGATGTTATTAGGGATTTTGTCTTTCACATTGCCCTTCTCAGACCTCTGACTGTCTAACATTTGGAGTGGAGTTGTGGTGTGTGTGACAGCGGCTCCGTGTGTGTGCGTGTGTGTGTGTGTGTTGAAGGGGAGAGGATGGGAGGTGAATACACACTGATGATGTGGATGGATGGCGCCGAGCCCAATATTGCCCTGTGGAAGACAGAAACACTGTACTAGAGGATTAACCGCTGTTTAAGCCCCTATGTCTGGGCCTGCTGCACTCTTGTGCTCTTTGTGTGTCTCTACGATTTTGCGCGTCTGTACGGTTTGTGTGCGGGCGTGCGTATGTGTGTTGGCACGCCAATGTGTATGTGCGGCGATGTCTGCTACTAGGAGATTAGCGCAGAGTTTGAAAACAACAGCCAAGCTTTGAGACAAGAGAGACGAGAGGGGGGAGGAAAAAAAGAGAGTGGAGGAAAATTGACAAATGATGAAGGAGGGAGGAGAAATATTGACTGATATCGGGAAACGACTAGATGAATAGGAGGAAGGAGGTATTAAACAGGGATGAAAAGAAGGTGCCTCTCAGCACAGAGTAAATGAGGTTTAAGAAAAAAAAAGTTTGATGAGATTTGAAAATAGAAGGAGGAAAATCAAAGAGCAAAGATATTTAGGAGGAATGCAGGCTGGGCTTTAGATAGAAGTTTAGAGACCAGAGTGTAGTAGGGGAGGAGATGGATGGACAGATGAAAGCATAAAAGGCTGCAGATTTAGGCTCACTTATCTATGAGGCAGCAGTTAAAGTGCCTGGGGCTTCCCTCTCGCTCCCCCCTTCTCTCTTTTTCCGTCCCATACCAAAGGAGCCTGTTAATTCTTTGGGATCCAGCATCGCTGTTATGCATGCATGCGCACACAGATGTCTGCTTAAACATTCATAAATTCGCAGTGTGAGGCTGTACATGTGTGATAGATTTGTCTTTACATGAATGGCACACACAAACACAAACAAACACGCACACCTAGTCGCCGCCATCCGTCAGGGTTGTCCCCAGCATCTCCCGTTCTTGTCCATGGCCAGCAGGTGTCACATCGAGAGGAAACTTGGCCCATGCTGAGCGGTTGGCAGTGGACCAGGCTGTCCCCATGTCAAACACACACACACCAGCACTCGCACAACTTGTGCTTGCACACAAATATACACTTGCTAATGTACACACACACACACACACACACACACACACACACACAGAAGGTGACACACACACACACACACACACAGCTGCTGGCGTGCCTCAGTTTTCTGACAGGCTGACAGAGGGCTGCTGGCTTTACACCCACACAACTGTGCAACCCACTGGCCTTCAACTCCATCAATCTCTGTAGCATAAAACATAAGCGAACAACATAAGCCCAGTGGCGTTACAGTATGGGAGAGGAGAGGAGAGGAGAG
>NW_007579047.1:0-70875 GCF_000690725.1 Stegastes partitus | reverse complement strand
GTGTGTGTGTGTGTGTGTGTGTGTGTGTAAAGCTCTGGGCTACTTCCACACTTCTGACTCACCACCCACATTGCAAATTTTGTTGAGCAATTTAAATTGTCTCTGCTTTTGGTGAAAACCGGTCAACATCTATGAGAATAAGGTTGGGAACATTTCCCTGAGACAAATGCAGTATTTAAAAAAGAAGGCTGCTATAAACTGAAGAGTTTTCTAATCTGAGCAATGCTGCATGTTGGCTGCATTTCTTTAGAAAAAAAAATGGATTTTTTTTTTCACACCAGTGAATTTGATAAAATTGTTGAATTCATCATTTGGTCCATTTTGTACTTGAGGTTGCAAGTGTTCAGGTCTTATTGTTGTTCCTCTCTCAATCACCTTGATGGAGCAAAAGCTGAGATGCTTTGCTTGATGGCAGCAGACTTTTGAATGGGGGAATAGATACAGCTGTTACAGATATTGGTTCAGGACGAAATAGGCCCAAGTCCCAACAGAATATCAGGATGTCAGCAGGAAAGAAAGACCTGCAGTTATTTGTTTGGTGAGATCATTAGCATCAAGTCTTAAGTGTTTACAAGTGCGCGCAAACTAAATTTTACGCCAGAGGTCCAGTGTCAAATTAGCTGCAGTATAAATGCACGGAAGATAAACATTACTGATTCTTCTGTCACCCTTCGGCCACTTTATATTTGCTTTTATTGTACTTGAAAGCTGGATTTGTTACAAACCATGAAAACACCCCGAGTCTTGCACAGCGTGTAAGAAAATGTTTTTAAAAAGCATAATCAGACTTTAAAAAGCTCTAATTAGATAAGTAAAACTCCCTTTTCTGTCTGGTGTGTGTATAATGCACTGCATATGCCCATATACTGTAGTATGACTGAAAAAGGAGCAGGACGTTTCGGTATCTGTGAGCTCTTAAATCCCTTTTCGACCTGCTTACAGTCTCATGCTAATGCGAGCCCGCTCACATAAAATGACAGGTGTCCCACTTTGGCAGATCACCTTGCACGGTTAGAACCAGGTTAGTGGCTCTCTCATTATGTGCCATTACTGTTTGGCCATGCGGACGGACGTCTGGCAGTAAAGCTCAGCGGTGGAAAAAGCCAGGAAGTGACAGCTGACAGAAGTCAGCCAGGAGACTGTGAATAAGAAATCCTGCTTCAGTTAGTACAGAATATGCGGTGGCCAGAATCTTTCTGCCCACTGTTGTGGTCAGTGTTCTTTGTTTGTTCTGGAGCTTGTTGTTGATGTTGTTGTTTTTGTCAGACTCTTGGCAGCTCAGTGAGACTCTTCATGCAGTGCATTTGATGGACTGACTGTGAGCAGCTGGGCAGGATGATGGAGCAGAAGGAGGAAGAAGACTGCAACTGATTGTTTAACTGAAGTGAAAGACAGTTGAATCCTGCCTTGAAGTTCACAAACATACCCAGTGTGTTGAAACTCCTGCATTCTCAATACATTTTATTATTTGAGTAAATCAGCATGAGTTTACAGGCAATATAAAAACTTATTTAGCGTGAACTAAACTTCGATACGGCAACTATAAAAAATCCATAAAGAGACAGTAAAGATAAAGGGAAAACAGAGGAATTAAAACAGTTATATGATCTTTCACAAAGCAAGACAGGGGACAAAGAGAAGTGGTAGAAAGATGGTGGTGCTGTGGAGATGTTGCTCTGTCATGAGGTGACAAGACATGAAGGTGTGTTTAGGTGAGCCAGAGCTGAGATGAAAGTGTTAGTTAAAAGGGAAATGGAGGATGAAAGACAAGTGTAGTGAAAACCACAGCAACTGACATTGTTCGTGTAATTGCGAGTCTATACAGCGTCTGGCTATTTTGCATCTAGCAAATCACGCAAAGGCAGCGAAAGAAAAAGAATGAGACAGGCACGGCAGACAAGTGGCAGTTTGCCGAAAGGTACAGTCACGAAAATGACTCCCTGTGAACCTCAAGCCAAATAATCACATCATTGTGGACATTATAGTTACCTTACAATACATAAGCGAGCCACAATCCAATGGAATAAAAAGCCTTTATTATCATTATGCAACGCACAATGAGATTTGAGGAGCAGCTCCTTTAAAGTGTAGCTCTAACTTATTCAAACATTCATACCCCAAAACGTTCATAAATACTGCACAAAGGGGGAATTTGCAAGAGTAATATAAATATATGCATATATATTGCACCATCTATGAGGTATTGCACAAGTTGAAGGGAAAAGGAGGAGGGGGCATCAGTGCATGACTAAATTCAGATTAGTGATTGCTCTGGGGAAGAAACTCTCTCTGCATCTATTTGTTTTTGTGTGGATGTGCCTGTACACCTGCTACATAAGTCCGACTCTTGGATCTTCTTTCTCTCAGTGATATCAGAGTTTAAAAAAAAAAAAGAGCAATATTCTAAAACACTGTTGGCTGATGTGGAAATAGTTGGTATATTGCAAACAAAAAAAAAATCTTGCTTCTTCTTCTTCTTCTTCGAGGGCTATAGACAAATCTTTCACGTCCCGCTGCACAGCACTGTTGCCTGCCTCCACTGCGCCAGAAAGCTCAGAAAACGTATAGAGCAGATGGTTATGTATCTGCACTGATCCTGGCTCGAGTACAGACAGGGACTCTTGTTGAATGTGACCCCGCTGTCTCTCACCAGCGCTACTAGGGCAGGCATGAATAAGGAAAGACAAATTATAAATGACCTCATTATAAAGAGAAATTACATTTTAGGTGGAAACTGGCAGAAACGTCTTAGTGCATCAGAGTTGCTGGCGCTTGAATAATTATATAATTTCACTTTGTCACCTTGAAAACAATCTCAGACGGCATGGAAACACTTACCTGTTCATATTTCAAGATTTCACCTGTGCAATCGATGTAACGCCCGCAGTAGGTGCTGAGAAGTGAGTATTATGAAGCTTAGTTTTCTCTCCAAGTCTATACATTTTCACACGCACCTACAATATGAAATGCATTATTTTTATGCAGATCTTCGAATAAATAATTAAAGCAGGTTGGCTATAGATGAGAAACAAGAAAACACTTGTCTGACTGTGGCCGTGTAAATACCGAGGCTTTAGGATGGAAGAAGATGTGGGAGGTCGTGATAGAAAACTGAAAAGATAGAATAAAGTGATCGACAGAAGGGAAGCATGAGGAAGGGACTCGGGTGGGGGGGGATTCTTTCTGCAGCGTTGAAGGTGAATACCAATGCTCTGTGGTCCACATCAAAGTGCTGGCCTGCTCTTATCCTTCTGTTCATCTCCATCTTTCCCTCCTCGCTCGCCTTCATTCCTTTCCACCCTCACTCTGTCCTCCCCTCCTACTCTTTTACTGAATTTTCCTCTTATCCACCCCTCTGTCTCATCTGCTTTCATTTTAATCTCCCTGCATGCAACACCTTTCCTCCTCTCCCTCTTCTTCTGGTCGCTTCTTTCTTTTGCTCGCCCTCCTCCTCTGTTTTCTCTCTTTCAGTCTCATGGGCTATCTGAGGAATGGTTTCTCCTCCATATACCTCAAGCCTTCCTCCCTCCCTCTCTCTCTCTCTCTCTCTCTCTCTTTCAGCTGCGTGTGAGGGATTGTGTACATTCAGTAGCCCAGCTATCTCCAAATAGGCCATAAATCATTGAAGCTTGGCATGGCGGGGAAGAGATGGCCAGCCGGGGCAGAACTATTAACACAGCTGAACCACACTCATCATTGTCCCTCTCTCTGTCTCACCTCTCCCTCTCTGTCCCTCCCACTCGGACGCTCCCCCTGTTTTTGTCCTCAGGTCTTCCTCCTCCGTCTCACACCGGCAGCAAATTCTGCTCCTGGAAGATTAAAGCCAAGATGTAACTTTCTGCGTTGAGAATACGTGACGAGTATCAAATATTCTATGTAGCGTGAATCCATTATTTAGTGCGCTAATGTGGTATGCATCCTAACTGCTCAGCTATTGGGTCACCCCGTATTAGTCCTTCTCTGGTGTTTCAACCTCTACCGATTTTCTCTTTTGCTTTTACTTTGCTGTGATATATGATTAATCATCTTTAATCGATTAAAAAAAACACACATATTTAGTCGTACCAGCTGAGTCAGTTCATGCTTTTCAAATAAAAATGTCAGTTATTTGCAGACAGAAGCAGGAATAGGTTGTCTGTTAATCTTTCAAACCATTCAGCTTCCCCCTTTTTCCATTGCAAACCAAATATAATGCCCCCCGCCCCTCCCTCCCCAAGCCGCTCAGTAAGACTCCAGCTGAGCTCCAGTCAGCCAACAGATGGATTATATTCCGTCACCGTGATGCATGGCTTTCATTTACCCGTTTGCTGAATGCGTTGTGTAGTTACTCAGTGGTATTCATTGCTCCTAAATGCCTCTCTATATGATGGCCTTTTCATTAGGCCACAATGCTAACGTGGGGTTGTCCCCGCCTGGCTAATCCCCGTGTGGGTGGAGGACGGAGCACCGTAAAGCCAGCCTGTTATTGAACTGTAATCCTTCACATCCCTCCCTCCGTTTTCCACATTAAAAGAGTCGCATAAACTAATGAAGCCATGCGCTGGTAAGAAGAAAATAATTTCAACAGGTGCGCCTTAAAATCGGATTTTTCCATGTTTTCTTTCTTTTAATTAGCATCTGTTTTATTTCTTGGCAAGCCACTCATCAGAAAACATCAGAAACCAGCTACTTTGGCGCAAACACCCAACACATCTCCCAACTGTTGGAATAGTAGAAAGTTTGTGGCCCGTGAAGAAAACGGAAGAGAAACTGAGGGAAGAACTGAAGGGAAGCTGTTACGCTTCTTTTTTTTATCTCTTTTAACTTTTCAAACAGATGCTCTGCTTGTGAGCTTGGGACAGACACGCTAATGCACTGCTCTGGATGCGTAAGTGGTATGCAAATTCTTATTCATTTAATCAAATGTGTGTTTCTCAATGTCAGATCATGTTATGCACCTCCTGACACCGCAGCCAGCCCATCTGTTAGTACAATACATATTCATATATGTGCATCCATAGATGCAGCAGGCTTGCTTTCTTTCTGTCCTCCTCTGTTTCTTCCCCGTCTTTATTTTCTACACTTCTGAATGCGAAGCCATATTAAAGTTCTTACAACAAGTCAAGGGAATTCCAAGGGAACAGGAAGAGAGATTACTGATATTATTTAATTTCCCTGGAGTCCAATGTCTTTGAAGAGCCCAGAAGCATATGGCGGCCTGCCTGTGTGCTTATGTAGACCAACTTGCATTTGTTTATGTTTGAATGTGTGTTAGAGCGTGTTTCTGCAAATTTCTATGGATGAACAGAGGGATGAGTTTTTTGCCATAACTGTCTCTGCTTTCTGCATTTTTTGGTGATGTCTGTCATTTCTATGCGTGAATCTTTACGTTCCATGTTCTGCAAAAGGTTGAGGCAGTTTTTGGCGGTCTTTTCATGTGTACTGAACCTGCCAGTCCATGCCTTTCAGCCACCTGTGTCTTCCCATATAGCTGGCGTCCCACCGGGCCGAGATGATTGATATGTCAGGCAGTTTGCTGGCCACCTCTCTGGTCCGCACGCCACCGAAGGCACATCCCCGCGGCCCAGGGATGACTGATTTGTCAAGCAGTTCCTCCAGACAGCATTTTTGCACCCTGCAAGTCCTCATGTGACCAGTTGAATGGACTTTGAGGAGGGCTTTCTGTCAACTTTCACAATAAGGATGATAAATGCTATGTATTCTCTCTGTTTTCTCTCTTCTTCTTCTTTTTTTTCTAACTTTGTCTTTGGCTCCCTTTTTTATTGTCTTGATTTCTCTCGCTTTCTTCTTCTCTCCTGAGCCATCACAGTCTCTGAATCTCATATTAGTTTTTGACTGAAGGAACTGGCATGCAGTTACGATTTGTTTCAGACAGAGTTGCTTGCGCGGCAACTTGTCGAAGAAACTTATCAAAACGCATTAACACACACAAGGGGTTTTTATACTTTATCTGTGCGTGTTTGTGTAAGAAGAGACATCCCATTCTCGCTTGGGCTGCGTGTCAGAGCGTGCACACACATTTGCAAGTGTTTCAGCACGTAGATGGACAAACATTCATGAGCATGTGTAATTGGATGTAAATGAGGAGGGGCTGGGCAGAATGAGTTTTGCCTGACAGCCTTGGTATCACTGGCATACCAATACAACACCGTAGTACCCCGAGACTGCCAGATCTGTCCATCATTCCCCACATACAGACCTCTGGGGAGCAGGGGAGGGGGGGCCTCAGGAAAAGGTGCATGAAAGAACAAAGCATTTGAGTAGAGCTACAGATGGAGTGAAGGACAAGGAAAGAGGAGGAAACTTGGAGCTGGTCAGCAGGTTCAAAGAAGAAAGAAGAGAAGAACAGGAACATGGAGAGTCAACGCTTATTGTCTTCCTCATTGAAAACCGCGGCACAGATTCTCTGTAGTCGAGGGCTCTGAAGATGCTCTGCAGGTGGAAAAAACCCTTTCTGAGACGTAGTTAAGTAGTAGACTGGTGGTGGGTTGAGCAAGAATAATGTTGTCTCTCATCCTTAGAGTTCAAGACAGCTTTCGGGGAAGGAGGTAGAGAGCGGAGCTGGACCTGCTCATTAAAGATGGCACACACATCCAGTTCTCGCCTTTCTCTTTTTCACCCTTCATTTTGTCCTCTAATCTGCTGCCACAGGCCGACAACATCAGCCTTCGCACCGATGCCGCCTCCTGCTCGGGTTGTAACGCAGAGGAAATACTTGGTGTTGAATCCTCATGGTCCTGCAGTAGATCAGATTGTTAAATCTGCGGAGGGAGAGTCAGGCTGGAATAACACTGGACTGATAGTGGGGGCCTTGTTGGCAGACAAGGCAGAGATTGAGAGCACACACGTATGTATATACAGTCACACTCTCCTTATCTGAGTGTGAACTATTTGCATCACCAAGAAATTGCAAATAATTCTTTACCTACACAGGAACATTTAGAGATGGACTGTCTGAGACTGAAACCTCACATGTACCAAAACAAACCTGGGCTAAACTTAAATCTGTGTGTTCGCCACATGTCACATCGCTCAAGCTCAATTTAACTAGCAGCTGCCCTGTGCATGTCACCCCGCTCTCTCCACACACCCCTTGACAAGTGACGCAGATCCACCAATAACCGTGCTCCCTCACACACAGCAACACAAGCCAACGTAAGTATCCTCCAGACAGTGGGTGTTAGCCGGTGGCAGTTTAAGGGAAATTAATGAGCTCTTATAATGAATGCATCAACCAACCTGTGTGCTGTTGCCTATGGGAAGATTACGGAAACTCACACACATAGACATGAAGAACCCACGGGGAAGACTAGATTAACACACAGAGATGGAGACTGCTCAATCACTATGGTTACACAGATGGGCCCCAGAGAGAGGCCGGCCAGCACTGAGGCTGGAGGCAAGTGACACACAAACACACGTAACGCTGATAGACTGACGCACACTGTATATGGCTGCATGTTTGGTGAAAAGTGTACCCCCGTTTGACCACCGTTCCTGAATGAGAGTTTATGTATGCAATAATCTATCGCGCTCTTCGAAGAGTCTGACTTAAGCTTTTTCTCTGAAGTGTGCCACCTCATCCTCTCTGTCTCTGTATATTTAACTGAGCCTCCAGGCCCTATAGAACATGGCCTATGACAGCGTGGCAGGCAGAAACTCTTTCCTCTTCGTGCTATAAAGTTTCATTGTCCCTTTTCTCATCAGGGAATTGTAGTAGAGATAGCATTAAAGTGAACGATATCGCTTGTATGTGCTCCATATCCGCTGGGACAGCCAGGGAATACATCACTTTGAGGTACAGGGAAGTGGGGCGAGGGAAAGATGGTTTAGGACTTTTCTGTCTTCGCTCACATGCTGTATTACCTTGTGGGGTTAAATCACATCACAGACTATAACTCCTCTCACTTCTGCGCTCTCTTGTCTCTCTCTCTTATTCTCTGTCCTTCCATTCTGCTTCCTTATCTCTCCCTCTGTCCCCAGTCGATCCCCGAGGGGACGTACGTTGTCATCCCTCCCATCTCTGAGGGCTCTGCAGCCTGACAACCCAGCAGCCTGTTGTCCCCCGGGGGCCAAGGGTGCTGCAGGAGAAAGAGAAGGGATACATATGGGCTTTACGAGTGAAATGGAAGAGATCTGGTTGCAGCTGTGGTCAAAATAGAGTTCAAGACAGGGCACATGTCGTACAGGCACAGATGTATCTGAATGAAAAGTGTGCATGCATGTAAACAGATTTGCACATGGTGTAATGCAGTGAGATCCTGTTGGGTATGAGTTTAGGTCATGCAATATGTGTAAGCTGAAAGGCTTTCTCAGTGAGTCGCTGCTTCAGACACATGGTTGACTATTCTTAGCATGGAGACAAGATGCCGAAATACTACCCACTGCTTATTGGGCTGCAGCTACACCTGTCTGCTCTGGGACTCAGGCAGACAGAGAGAGACAGAGAGAGAGGGAGCTTTGACATGTAGGCTTATAAATTGCAAAGTTTTTAGGCCATGCGGTTCATTATGATTCTTTTTTTCTGGCTCTGTTCTGTTCATATTTTTTCACCCAGTTTTTCTCAATGTGGCCCTCAGCTCCATTACTCTTCCCTAATTCCTTTATTTGTCTTTCCACACATCTGTGCATCTTCTCTAGCATGCATTTCTGTATTTATCCATCATCATTATCCCCGCCCAACCCTAGAGCTAAGCAATAAATCAATATAATGTTGATACCGTGATATAAGATTCAGTATAGTGTGGGACTGGTAATCACAATGACAAGATGGTGACAAATCAAGGTCTGCTTTGACAAGTCACAATGTAAAAAGAGAGACTGAAAGAGAAGTTCAAACCCTATCAACTTTCTCACATTCGCACAGCTGGCCAGTCATTCAGTCTGATGTGAGTGTGAATGCCGGATCACAGTTTTCAGAAACTTACAAAAAATATCAGACACATCCCACCTCAACACCTAACAGAGGTGAGGAGAGAGAGGGGTTTCTGATGCTGTCCGACCATCTGACAAGCTTGTCAGTTCATGCATGCTGTTGCCTCGAGGCAGTTGTCCCCGCATCTTTCAGCTCATCATCCATCCATCCTTACATCCTTCTTTTCATCCATCACTGCATCCACTCTCACACTAACTCTCTGTTCATTCCTCATAGCGCCTTTGTGCCATCCGTGTTTCCCCTCATAGAGCCATTTACTTGCCCTTGTATCTCCAGCTTGCAGTGAGCGGGAGGCAGAGAGGCGATGACAGAGACCCGGCAGCAGACCGAATGAGTCTGTCTCGCCGTGCTCAGACCTGGGGAAGAGGTGGACTTGTCGTTGAGCGTGCGACACAGCGACTGGCTGGAGCTGCCAGACAAAACCAGTCAAGTGCAAAACTAATCTACCTATCCATTTGTCTGAGAGCAGCAGAGGCAGACGGAGGTGGTATAATTGTGCTCGGTGCGAGAAGGATTGCCATCGCTTTTTTTTTTTTTTGCTTCTCACGGTTATGGAGGCCGGATTTCACAGCCCATTTTTACAGTGCTCTGTCTATCTCTAAGCAGTTTTAGATTGCACAGACATGCTGATAATTGAATGAAAAACAAGTCTTGCGTAGGTAGGTGTGTGTGTGTGTATGTGGGGTTTAAAGCCCGGCTGCATTTTATGAGCAATAAGCTGCTGTGTGTGATCCTCTGTGGATGCATAGATAATGCATGTCTTAGTCAGCACACTGGTAGCTGTATATTATAAAGCCATGATTGGTGTAATTGACTGAAAGGAGACAGAAGAATAGGTGGAAGATACAGTTGTATTGGGAATAATGTATACATTGATGCTACCATCAAAATCTAGCACGTCATATCTCAATCCAGTGTGAATACGATTTTACACTTTAACACATTTTGTAGGATGCAAATGTGTCGCCCAAGTCAATAAAACTTATGACTGTATAATACCTTTGTATTACATTAGCATCTTTCCCTTCCCTTTGCCCTTCTGACCAAAGTGCCTAGGTAGTTAAAATGTTAATGAGTTGGATCAGTTTAATAATGTCACCATAGCGAGGGTCATCAATCATGGCTTCATATGGAATACTATAATGCTGCTGTGAATGCAGACTCAATGTAAATTGAGTCATTATACCTCTAGCTTTAAAAATACTGTCTTTATTTCATGTTTCATTTCTGTATGTACAGTACAACGTTCTCCTATCACTCCTACTTATTCATTTTCTTTCTTTCCATTCGGAAACTATTTTTCTTCCCTTCTCTGACAACTTCTACCGCTGCTTTCCTACCTGTCTCTTTTCAACGTGCATCTTCTCTCCAGGCGTTTCCTTCTCAGTTTTGCGCTGCGACTTGCTGTCGTTTCTTCCTTTAATTCTTGTCTATCTGACAAGCCCTCCTGCGCAGACTTTTTCACATGTTTTTCCACACGTTACAGTACACACAAGCATGCACACACACACACACACATACCAGTGGTGATGGTGCAGTCTCAGTCTTTGTCACTGACAGTGCTGTCATTCCCATGTAGATGTTAGTTTAGGTGGGTTGAACAACATGGCAGAGTGCAACACGTCGCTCTGGTCCTCTTTATGTTGGTTTGAGTGACATTGTGAGAGTGTGAGATTGTATGTGTATGTAATACTCATGTTGTGGGGGCATAAATATCTGTTTTGGGGGCAGATCATTGCTTTTTACAGGAAAGATTAGCTTGGAGAAGTTTCGGCTTAGTTTAAGGTGAGGGGTATGGGATTAGGCAAGTAGTGTGGGTGGAGAATATCTTTACGAAAAGAATATAAGTCAATGTTTTGTCCTCGAAGTTGACGGAAACACAGTAGTGTGTGTGTGTATGTGCATCATTTTATTGAAGTAGCTTGGTTGTTTAGATATGAAATTGCTGGATCAGCCAAAATCAGGCACTCCCATCTGGTTATTTATTTATAAATGGTTTCTCAATTGAATTTCAAGAAAACATTAGGGCCTGCCTAATAGGCTGTTGGCCTTTTGCCTACTGCCAAAACAGCTTTAATACACTGAGCTATGGACTCTACAAAACCCCTGAAGGTGTCCACTTATCCTTTAAGTCCTGTTGCAAGTTGCAAGTTTGACCCACAGCAGACTAGACTTGTTTCAGCCACCAACACCGTATCACCAGTTCATGGTTTGTCCTTCATTGCACCACTGTTGATATGTGCTCCCCCTTACTGACTGGGATCATCTTAAGCCTTGCTTTATCAGAGCTGCTCTGACAGGTTATCTCACCATCATGATTTGGTGCTTTTTCAGAGTCACTCGGGTCTTTACGCCTGCGCATTTCTCCTGCAGTCAACACATTGGCTGCAATAGCCAACTATTTACTTAACATCCAATGAATCAGACCTTGACATGTGCCATTGTTATGAGATCATAAACATTTTTACACTTCATCTGAGAACATTTCATTTCCAGGAGACTCCTGTGTGACTATGTTGAGGAACCATGACGAAATGATTAAAAGAACATTTTGAAATGGGAATTCAAAATGAGGCTCCGGCAGATTCTCCTCATTTAAATTTCTATACTGTGACAGACTTTTATCCCCATAGCCCACTTCTACTTAACTGTAACAGTGTGTAAGTACATACAGGATCAGCGACGTTCTAGTCCCTAGAAACAGTGCATGCAAAAACAAGCGCATTCTGAGGTCAGAAGGTCACGCTCTTGTCGTGTTCTCAGTCTCAACGCAGTCTATTTAAAATCTATAATCCTAGTTTCTCACTGTTTTAAATTAGTGATTCACAGACTAAGCCTTTCCCTGGAGAACAATGGATCCGAGTAAAATGTTATGCATCTATATGTTCCTTCTTACCATCTTCCATCTGTTTGTGCATGTGTGTTGTGTTAGACAGTTCCATTTCCTTTTCTTCTCAGGCTGCGCTCAATTCATGTTGAGATTACTCACCTGACTCCTGCTCCCAGGAGACTGTATGTAAGGCAAACATCTTAGTCACATAAGTACGCGTGTGGCGTGAGGGTGTGTTCAAAAGCAATATATTTAACTCCGTTGTGTACGTGAGTGCAGTTTTGTCCACATCTGCGTGTCCCTTGTATCCTATATGGCATACAACGGGCCTCATCCATTCCTAATTAGTGTGTGATCGATAGCTGGTTGTTGTGATGCTGTGCATGGGGATCCGTGTCGGAGCAGGGGAACAGTGACATTTCAACGGACAGGGATTACTCTGTTGACCTTATTGTTGTGATTAGAATTCAGGCCCAGCTCCCCCCCAGAGATGACCTCACCTTGTTCACGCTGCGCCGGGATGCTGGAGGTTGTTCAAAACTCATTCCTTTTCCTCCATCCCCCTCCCCTTGTCCTCACCTCTGCCGTACACCTCTGAAACCTCCTCTGCTC
Organism: Stegastes partitus; assembly: GCF_000690725.1. NCBI lineage: Eukaryota > Metazoa > Chordata > Actinopteri > Pomacentridae > Stegastes > Stegastes partitus. Next base: position 58,498 of record NW_007579047.1, on the reverse strand, counting down.
CGTATTTCTTTTCCTTGCTTTTAAATTGTTGCTACATCCGTCTTTATATGTTGATTCTATATTTCCCACTCTTGCTACACTGTTATCTCAAGATTATTCGTCACAAAATTTGCAACTCCCGTTACGCCGCTCTCTTGCTTTTGTGTGCGGGGTTGTGCAGAAGTGCTTGTTTGTGTGTGCATACGTACATTAAGTCACAAAATACTTGGGAAAGCAAAAGGGCATAAAGCAGCATCTGTGAGAGATTTTTAAACATACTTTTTTCAACAAACCAATATGATGTTGTTTTTTTACAGTCTGTTTCTGTTAACTTTTTAGTAATCTCCAAACACATAGAGAGACAGAAAATTTTCCCTCCATCTTTTTTTTTGTGTGTTTGTGTGTGTGTGCATCCCACGTAAGCTGCAAAAGTGTAAGAGGGAAAAAAGAGAGAGATGAAACAAAAACTCTCGGAGAAACTGCTGTATATTTTGTGTTACATTTACTCTTCCCGCCTGTTTTTCATGTTGCTCCCTCTTTCTCTAAGAGTTTGAACCATTTAGACCGTGATATTCTTGCGGAAGCAGGTTGAGGCTAAAAGAAAAAGTTAAAAGGGAGCCTCATAGCTACAGGAAAAGGTGAAGGCACAGCATCATAGCCATATATAAAAATCTGTGGATTATTCAGTAGCCAACACATTGCTGTTGAGTTCTTCTCACATTTTTATGACCACAAACCAAATTCCAGTATTGCATAGTCGCGACAACATCGGAGGTGAATATCTAGTCTGGCAAATAAAAGCAAAAGCGTCTGAATGGTTGGATAGCACAAAGGTGAAGTATGTGTTTATGTAATGTGGGAGAACGATACCAAAATGGACACTAATGCAGTGTACTATGAGTGTAAGATTGATGGGTGGTTCGTTCAAGTGGAGTATTTGTCATTTGCAAGCACTTTTAAAGGCCCAAATGGTCATCTTATGGATGCAATGCATTTCTATTTAAGTTTATTTTTGTCTTGCAAATAGGCAATGCACATAACAAGAAGTGGATAAAGAAAACACAGAGTTTGATTTTACAACTGCTTTAAACAATTCTGAACAAATATTTCAAGTGGCCAAGAAAATCTTCTCAAATTTGTATTCTGTTCTGCCCAAATCTTCGCATAAGAACTAAGCAAGGGGTTTCCCAACTTCTCATGCATAAACATGGACCACTCTCAGTATATTTTTTTATACACTGGGGCTTGTTTGTATAAGCTATAGTACTTCTTTTTTCGTAATGATAAGTCCACTCCTAATGAACTGTGTCCGAGAGCTACATATAGCTTTGGAATGGCAGTTGAAGGTTGCATCATCGCCGCTGCAGAATCACTGGACGACTGGCATACATATCTTGGAAATGGCCCAGAGGGGCACAGTAAGTGTGGGGACGGGGGGGTATAATGGAGCGCCAGCAGCAGGTGAGGGTGCAGGATTGTGGATTTAGTCGCAGCGTTTTGGTTCCGCTGGAGGGGAGGGATTCGGTCGGTGGTGGGAGAAATGCAAACCTGTCACACCTGTTTGAAGTCCACTCTGCTTATCAGAGAGTTTTTCCAGCTCAGAGAGCACAGCCAGCCTGTCGCTATGCAGGAGAGGAGAGGAGAGGAGAGGAGAGGAGAGGAGATCATTAGTTATGGCGTGCACATATTGGATCCTGGGAAGGGATAATGGTATAATGGTTACAGTAGTGAGAGAGGAGGACAGCTGTGGAGCGATGGCAGTAAAAATGGAGATGGAGTGGTGGAGGGTTGGATGGCACCAGGGGAGCGTTTTGGGCATAAGAAGTCCTCTGTAGCCTCCCACTGCTGCCAGCTTAGTGATAACATGCATGAGTAGACCTTAGGTGAAAGAAGATGGGAAGATGAGGAGAGGGGAAGGATGGGAAAAGCAGGGCAAAATTGACAGATTCAAAGGAGCAAAGTGGTCTGAAAGCCTCCCGCATCCTCCCTCCCCCACCCTCATCCCCTTCTTCGTTCCTCGCAGGGGGGGCCTGCTAAGAATGTTAGCGTCCATTAAAATTGCATCATGTTTACATAAAACGAACACAGTCCTGTGCTGTCTTTACCTCCCACCTCATCTCACCCTCCTACATAACACACACACACACACACACACACGCACACACACATCCAAACCATAATTCTGTTTATTTACTGATGAGCAGCCAATGCTTTCAAATGTAAATTAACATACAGTTTAAAGCCTTTATCCTCTATTCAAGTGACATTGTACAGACCTGCCTCTCATAAACTCTCAGTGACCTGCCTTTTTCTGTAAATTAGAACAGTCGGGATTCTATTTAAGTGCCTCAAATGGGATGCTCCTCTACATTACTTATTGTTATTTTCCTGAGCTGGCTGTTGTGTTAAATGTAGAGTGAGTTGCAAAGTCATGCACACACTCACACACACACAAACAAACACACAGGCATGCAAACTATTCACCTATCAGCTACCATATTGATGTGCTATCCTGTTGTTTAGCTTCTGAATGATTCAACACACTCTATCGCAAGGTCCATTTGCTGTCTGATTTCTTTTGTCAGGGTGGTTTTCTCAATATTCTGCTGATGACACCCTCCTCTCTCTGTCTTTCTCTCTCTTTGCCAGAGAGCTATGGGCTTGATGCCCTCATGCCTATTTACCCTCCCAGCCTCTTCAGCAGCATCTCTGATGGTGCATAGAGCATCAGTGATGGCACAAAGAGCCTGGAGGAGAGAGATGAAGAGAGACAGTGAATGTAGAATACAAAAAAAGGAAAGTAGAACGAGCAAAGAATGGTCCATGGGAGATAAAAAAAAAAAAAAAAAGACACAAGTGTTTCATTGAGAGGTTCTGATGAAGGAGGAATGTGACAAATGAAAGGAAGCGCATGAGTAGATGTAAGAGAGGGAGGACTGCTCATCATTTTAGAGGTGATAAGCCCCCCTCGTGCTGTATTTTGTGCCAAAATGGCTGAGGTCCTGCTTTTGGCAGCGTCTCTGACAGGGCATGCATCTCTGCTGGAGTGGCTGGTTACCGTTATGGCTCTCTGAGAGGTTCAGGTTGGATTGCTCTCTGTATATAATGACTTTTCAGTGGTGAAAATGTTCAAACCTCCACAGTTAGTTTTACAGCAGGTGCATTGAATGAATTTATCTTATTTAAAAAGATTTTTAAAAAAAACCTGTATGCCACTCTGGCGCAGGTTTACTGTCATCACAGATATCTCAATTCTGCTTATTCAAAGCAGCTCTGTGAATATCTGCCCTGCCAATCCATGTGACGTCAGTTAACACAGCAGAGCCAAGATGACCAAGCCAGTGTTGGTGAGTCTGATCGTCTCCTGAGAATAATTTTATTACCAAATGACAGATATAATTACAGAAACCAAACCACCGTTTCACACAAACTCTGGCAATCTATTCACTGATTCCTCCATTATCCACGCGCTGCGGTCGTGGATTAGCTCTAATCATCACTGTTGTATGATATAAACCACTTGAAAACGGAGGCCATTATGACTTAAACTGCTATAATCTGATCTCGTTTCCTCCGCTGTCTCCTCAATTACTTCATCGTTTAGTTAATCTCCTAATGTGACTTCTATCCACACCAAAATTGGGTGTGAATAAGTTGCAATGAAATTATCAGTTAGCTTTTTCATCACTTATGTAAACCATTTTGGTTAGACAAGACAAGACAAATGCAAATGGACATAGCAAATCCTTCAAGAAATTTAACCAATTATAAAGTACATAGAGACATAACTATGAAAGCATGCAGTACGGCAGTTGTTTCTGTGACACCTGAGGAGAAAATGGGTTGTTAAAGTCTTTAATCTAGAAAGTCTGATGATAATCATAGTTTTAAAAAAAACAAACAAACATAATTCTTCCAGTTACAGATACTGAATGATGAATCACCCAGTAACATGATAGTTTTTACTTTGATTTGACAGCTGGTGGTTTAGAAAACAAGAGAGAGAGAGACAACTGGACTTTTCGGATTATATGAAAAATATATTAAGGACGCAAGAATGCACAAATGATGATAATTTCCAAGCACAAAAAACAAAATGCTGCAACTTCCCTGTAGGGAGGGACTTCCTAAGCAACTTAGTGCCAGTGGAAGATTTTTAGATTAATATGTTGAAGACAAAATTTGACCCCATTATCCTTCACAGGAGGGAAAAACAGCCATTAGTTTGGACATTACTATATATCTAACGCTGCATTCAGGGCAAAAAGAGCCAGGAAGGCACTAAATGAGTTTGTGCACACAATTAGGCTAGTGGTAATTATTTTGATTTGCATGGTTTTCAGGAACTAAGGAAATAATTAGATAGGCTATTAGCTGAAAGGAAAAGGAACAGCACCAATGCTCAGCAAACAGGAATAATATGATGTTTGGGGGGAAAAGCAGTTTGGTTCCTGCAAGCGGAAACGATAAAGAAAAAAATTCAATCTATCCTTCATCAAAGACAGATATTGTTCCAGTTACACAACAATAATAATGAAAAGTTCAGTCAGGAATAATACTGAAAAATAATTTCAGGAGTCACATCACCCAAATGTCAATGTCTTCCCATAACATATAGTAGAACTTGAGCAAGACTTTTAATGATTCAAGCTAATAATATGCAGCAAAAAGTAAGGTATTAAAGGCAAGATGCTCATGCAGCAGTGACTTTGCGTATGAAAACTATGCTTAGCAACCATTACCTGATGTTAAATGAACATTTAACTGTCAGTGGGAAACATATGCTTATTCTAATTACTGTGATAAACAAAGAGGGCAAAGATTGCAGCTTGTCTGCTGAAGAGCCTGATAAGTACATTTAATGTAAAGACTGCTCATTGTAATACCAGATATAACTCACTCACACCAAACGCATAACAGATATGGAGAGTCTGTGCCGTTTATTAGACCGCACGAGACAATTAACACTTAAACAAAGATTTTTATCTCAAATACTAAGAAAGCCTTTGATATCCTTTCACAGCCTTTCATTTAATTTGTGCACTTAGAGGTTAAACAAAAGACTAAATTACCTTCTTCAATTACCATAAAGAACCTTGAAATGTGTATGCGCATATATTTTTTTTACATAAGTGTGTATAAATATGTATATCTGTATGTATTTATGCAGTAGTTTGAACCAAATATACATTATGGACACGGATGCCCACAAGGGAAAGCAAGTATTGTTGCAGTGTCCCTGGAAATCGTTTTCATATGGAATAGTTCTCCAAGACATAATGCCAGCAGACAGCGTCACTGCAGAAAATAGTGTTCTCTTTATGTAGTGAGACTTAAACTGAAGGTGTGAAGGTCAGGGATGGTGAATGCGAGATACCAGAATTTGCATTCCATCACACACCGACTGCACAAATGTAATCACAGTCGTACCGTAAACTAAACTATTTATTTGAATCTTAATAGCACTTGCAGAAAGTTGTTTTTTTGTTTTTAATCCAGGGTTTTACAGAGTAGTCAGCATTCTGTCTTGTGATGTAGGGTTGCCATGTGCTTTGGCCACATGAGCCAGCTGCTCTACAACCTCAGGACAAAACATAACAAGGTTTCCACTGGAGCGAAGGCGCAGTCCCGTTGTTGCTGCTTATTCCGTCTCTCTGTGCCGTCTCTGCAATGATGAGGCCACATGTGACTCCCCATGCAGTAGTATGTCACACCTGACAGTCCAGGAGAGATCAATAATTGATTCAGACAGCGCGCCACCACCTGCCAGGGTCTCACAGGGTTCACGTGCGCACACGTATTATTCGAAAACAAACGTTGTTTTTCTGTCGTTATGATCTATACCTCGTCGTCTCAGGTATGAAATGGACTTGTCGCTCAGTCACGTGAAAGCCGATCAGATTTCAGCTGGAGTTTAACCTTAACAACACTCCTGTGACCTGGTCGACAACATTCCTGCCTCTGAGGTCAAACTGTTCAATCTGAAAATCATCAGTGGTTGATGCCGGAGTGCCACTGAAGCCTGCAGACTATAGTCTAATATGCGCTTTTTTTCCTCTAACAATCCCAGATGTGTGCAGATATGAAGAGATTTGCTGCAAAAAGTAGAGAATAGTCTCCTTTTGTCATATCGCCCATCAACCTATTTCCTGTCTGTCCCATTCAGTCCTCCCCAGTTTAATTTGCTCCTTAAATCAACTCCCGCTGCCTCTCTTCTCTCTTCCTCCCCAATTGCTGGATGTTTGGTCGTTTATGAGAGGAGGTGGAGGAACAGCAGGTGCGAGGCCTGCACAAAACACCAGAGAAGTGATCCAATTTGGTGTGGGCAGTAAATTGTATGGACATCTGCGCACTGCACGGCGTGGGGATGAGCACAGGGCAGAATGGATGCATATCTCTGCCTGGCTGTATTGCTGACAGGGCACAGAAACGAGCCGAGGAGGGGTTGCCAGGCACGCAGCAAAGAGAGAGAGAGAGGGGGGACGACTGGGACCTTAACGCACTCGCAAAGTCTCCATCTCTATATCTGAGTCTTCATTTGCCAAGGATGTTTTCTGCCACGTTGCAGAAACACAGGAGGGGAGGTTAATATGTTGAAGGGAAAGAGGAGTGAGATTAGTATGACCGTCTTCCCTGTGATTCATGAAAATGTTCTTCAGCGAAGGCACACAGTCCTGAGCCTGAATCTTTCGTCAGCCCCACAGGATGCCTCCCCAGACTGAGCTAATTGAACAGATTACAAACCTTTCCTTCTTTCCTTCTAATTAGCATTAGTGTGCCGTAGACTAAATGGGTCTGGAGCAGGTCTCGGCCCTCCACTCTTGCAGGCGATTAAGATCTCCTGCCACAGCGGCGACTGTGGTCATAACTTCATTAATGACTTGGCTGACTTTTTCTAACTCTGCTAGTCGCTGTCCCCCCACCCCCCAACTTGCCCAGAGAGGTTAGGTCTTAATTTAGCTACCCTGCAGCATAAAGGTTTTAGACTGGATTTAACATTTTTCTTAAGGATTTCTCAGTTCCTCACAAAGAATCCCTCTGGCTCTCTATGGTATTTTGTCCAATTTTAGCACCCAGACTGTATTGGTTTTGTTTAATCATGCTCGTCATCCTCTCACTCCTAACTTGAGTCTCAGAAACTATCATTTTCATCAGCACAAGCATGGCCACAATCATTCTGATTTCTGTAGTGATAATCAACATTATCATTAGCAGCATTTTCGTCTTTCTCAACTTCTTCACGGCTGTAATTTCCTTCCTCCTCCCCCTCTGTAATACTGTTGCCTCCTCCTTCATCACATTTATTGCTGTTTGTTTTCTCACCCTCACTTTCTTTATGGTTATGGCCATATGTACATATTCTGGTCTTTTTCTGTAATTGCTAGTTTGGATTTAAAGCTTCTTGATGAATGTTAAGTTGTGTGAGACGCTGTCTACCGCTGAACGATTCATTTAGCCTCTATAAAGCAAACAAATTTCACAAGTCTCTGTCTGTCCTCGTTGGGCGACAAGCTGTACGCTGCACACACTATACTGCAGACTGGAACCTGACGTGCTTCCCATTTAAATGAATCTAATAGCTGTGAGTGCTTGTATATACATTGGACAAGATGTTGCTCTCACAATTCATTTCACACTTCGTTAGCAAATGAAATTGTCGGTTGGATATACAGTATGGAAGGGAGGATCAATATATTACAGGCAGGTATTAGTGGTGCAATCCGATACAGGCACTGGGGTTCGACAGATTGTGTAAACACAATTACAAAAACATGAAGGTGCGCGGTTATGCGTCACAGCGCAGGAACACGTGCATGACACAAATGCGCACACACACATGCATATAGTTTCCTGGGAAATAAAGAACACCCAGAAATCCACACACACACACACACACACACACACACACTCCTCTTTGTTCCTGCGGTGTTCACTCACCCGGCGATCTGAATGGAGTAAATCATCATTGTGTTTGGGAAGGAGATTGATGGCCAGTCTCAATGGTTTGGCCACCCATTCTATTTAGAACAGCAGGTCAGTCGGCCAGTTAAGGATCCGACCTCTATTGTGGCCATCTGACATCTCTATTCATCATCACACCGTCTGCATCCTGCCGCTGCCGTCTCGAGGCACAAACTGCTTGGAGTGGCACTTTGTGTACATGTTACAGAAATTGTGGGGAAAAGACTGACAATATGATGACATGATGATAGAAATTTGTCAGACATCAGAGGTTGCATCATACTGTTTATACTGTGATATCTTCCGCTTTGTTAAGTCAGTGTGGGAACATTTTATGTTTCATAGCAATACTGGATTTTTTTTATGATTTTTAAATTAATGTGATAATGAGCCTTGGTCCATTACATATTTAATTTCTTGGGTTAGCAAAAAAGATTATGTTCCTGTCTGATTATTTTATCTCTTTAACACTTTGAACCCCAAAACTCAACAGCAGGTTTCAAAAGTTTGACCAAATGATACCATTTATCAGAGCAAAACACTGTAAAAACAGAGAATCATTGGATTGTGTTCCATCAGTGAATAGTTTGAGGTACAATTCAGTTGAGAAAAATTAAGAAATCTGACCTTAAAATTGTGATATTTTGTCAAAAACACTTTATTATACAAAGATTTTCCACAAATAAACAATTTGCTGTACCAAATACAGTTACATTATAGTACCAAATTTTGAAATCTTCGCTACAACAAAGAAGTCATGACTGACTAAAATGAATAATTAAAAAACAGAAACTTTTGTTTTGTCCTGTGTTTTATGATTTATGGCATTATAACTGTCACACTGCACAAAAGACAAAAGACAGGTGCAGGTCAGAGGGTTAATATGATCTCAGATGATTTTCGAGAACATGTACTGTATCACTATTTATATGTATCTATTTACATAGATAGATAGATAGATAGATAGATAGATAGATAGATAGATAGATACATAGATAGATACATAGATAGATAGATAGATAGATAGATAGATAGATAGATAGATAGATAGATAGATAGATAGATAGATAGATAGATAGATAGATATTTTAAATCACAAAATGTACATTTTGTTACCTAAAAAACTGACACTAGTTTTTCATTGGTTTTTCATGTTATTTACATTGGACATGCAAATACACAAAACTTTTTTTGCAATTTTAATAATATTTCCAGGTAATTTAAACTAAAGAAAAAAGTAACGTAAACATAAAACAAAAAGAGAGCATTTTGTAAAAAGACAGATTTTTTAACAACATAGTCTAAAGTATGAGCACTAACCCAAAGACTGTATTTACCACAGTTAAGAGCACAACGTCCTGATACACAAGCATATTGAGTTTTGTGGTACACTGGGGCTAAATTACCTTTACAAATTGGGTTCTGGGACACGTTAAACCTCGTGATGCTCAGAAGATTAATTTATGTCTGAAAATGACTGCCAGCAAAAAGTTCACATAATCCTGTTATCAAAATCCTGTACGTACACAAGACTAAACAAGAGCGACAAAGAGAAAGCCCCAATCTTTTGCTGACAGTCGTGGTTTGGGAAAATGTTTACATTTTTCCATTTAGCCTTACATCTTGGCATCCTAGAGCCCAGGCTATAGCATATGCTGTATATGCAGAAGCTATAAGAGGGCATTTAAGGGGAACAAGTTCAATGAAGTATAAAGATTTCTTTCATGACAGCCAGGATTGGGTCTTCTTTATCAGACACGACAATGCAAAAGAACTGTGTGTTGAGTCTATTGTGTGGCCTCTTTGGCCCGGCCTCTCTCATAACCAGGCAGGACATTTCCCATCTGCAGGTCTGGCCTTGTACCACCGTCATGTTTCTGACGCTTCATTTTCTGTCATCTGCTTCGGCCTCGCGTCTCATTTCAAGGTGAACTCCTTTCCTCAGTCCCTGAAAAGAGAGAGAGGGAGAGCAGAAAGTAAGAGGGAGAGAGAGAGAGAGAGAGAGAGAATCCTCCAAGGTCACTTTTGGTGTCTCTCCGTTGGAGTTGGTGAGTTCCTGACAAGGCAGAGACAGGTTCAATTTCTCACCGACTGTCAGGAGCTCCCTGTTTTTTAAACGCCTGTGAGACAGATATAACCAGAGGAAGATGTTCCCCGACTTTTCAGTATTATCTGAGGGGCATTCTTTTCTCCAGCCTTATCTCTCTGTCAGTAATGGGCCTTCAGTGATTCCTGCCAGATATCCGCTGCGGATGGACTGTTAGGCAGGCAGATAGAGCGAAGCTTTCCCAGATACTGTAGATCTAGAACGGGCTGTTTTTCCACATGTTTCTGCCCCTTGGTGATTGGTAAATCCCACTGAATGGCAGCTTGACAGACACTGCACCTCTGCTTAAAGTACGGGGGGAAAAAAAAGAAAAACGGAAGGCGTGATTGATCCGAGGCGCTGCAAGTGTTGCACGGTGAACTTTCTTTGACCACCGCCTCAATCAAAAGTACAGTAAAAGTCCAAGGTGTTGATGAAGACATGCATCAGGGAGCTTTGATGTGACAGATCATGGACATCTTCATCTGGCCCTCCCGACTCTAAGCTTGTTTCTGCTTTTATTGTTCTGTGCAACAATTCACTGAGGGGGAAGGAAGCCATGTCAGAACTGTTTTTAGAGTCTGTGACGCCAAAGAGAAATGGAAGCTTCAAAGACAGCAAACTGTGTTTGTGTGTGTAAGCCTGCATCAGTGCAAGAGTGGTCTAAACTGCATTGGCCTCCTGTTGACAAATTAATGATGAGTTAATTGCTTGGTGAGCATATGAACTTACAGTCTTCACATTCTCTCCCAGATAAAAAAAAAAAACAACACAAAAGTAGCTTATCCTCCTTAAAGGCATTCAGTTAACTTTACAACGCCTCGCTTTACTTGACTATGACCTATTAATATTTGGGGAATTGGGGAGGAAAAGCAGAGGGGGAGGAGTGGAAGGGCTGATAAGCGAGTTGAAAGCGGCGGTGGGGAATGGAGTGGTAACAACAGGCGGGACTCCTGCTGTCTCCTCTTTGGGGAGATCCCCACTAGTGCTGTCCCTACTGCAGTGTACGGAGAAGCTCAGCCAGGGGTCTTTGAAGTACTTCTCTGTCATTACATGGATGAAGTCCTTTGTGCTGCTATTATACATTTGACGTAACATATCTGAAGACAGCTCCCATCCCTCAAACAACTACAAATCTAGGCAGCACACCAGCCGGTCCTGCCGAGCGGAGAAAGTTGTGAGTCAACAACATCGCCCCAGTAGAACACAGAGCTTTTTGTGTTTCCAAATGTTTGGAAAGATCCGGTTCATCATCAAAACACTTGTTACACTAAAGGACTACCTTTTGCTCCTGCTGGGGATGAGATTAGTTTGTCACTGACGTTTATGTTGATCTCCAGTTTGGAGAATGTAAATTACCAGCTGCTGCAAGACGGAACAGAATGCAACATGAAGATATCATGCACATGTCGGCGTTAACCCGTCTTCAGCTCCGACACGGCAGCTGCCAATTGTGTGCGTCTGCTCGTATGTCTACGACAGCGAGTTAATCCAGAAAGAGCAGCACTCCTGCGGAGGATTGTGGAGGCCTGGAGTCTGTCCCAGCTGACATGGGGCGAGAGGCGGAATAAACCAGGAATACACCCTGGACAGTTCACCAGGCTAACACAAAGAGACAGATGCATGCTCACGGCGAATTTAAAATAACCAATTAACCTACATGTCTTTGGACTGTGGAAGAAAGCTGGACAGAAAAGCACAGAAAGGTTCCAGCAGATTTGAGACCAACCGTGCAGTACGCTATGTAGTAACCAGTACAGATTATGAAACACTGAAAGAAACTGTCATCTGGTGCAATCATACTGGAATAAACAGACTTTATTACATCCACGTGAATGATGTGCTGGAACTTCAGGCTGCAACTAACAGTTATTTCCTTTGCTGATCAACATGCCGTTTGTTTTCTTGAATATTCAGTCATTTATGAAACATCAAACTCTCCGAGCCCAAAGTGCTGTCTTCGAATTGCTCTTTAGTCCAAGCAAAAGAGCACAAAATCCAAACATGGTCGACGAAGAAAAGCAATCGATCTTCAAAGCTTAGAAGCTGGAAAGAGGACCGAAATGATCAATAGATCATCAGAATACTCCTAAAGTTTCTAAAAGTTGATACATCAGTTGGAGAATGATTTGAATATTATTGTACTTGTAGACGCTTGTGATGTTAAGTGTTCGTTGAAGGATTGATGGTGCCCCCACCCCCCAATGCCAAACACTGGAAAACTCTGGAAAGTGCTCAGAAAGGTAGTTGCGAGTGTCACTGACAGTGTGCTAACCTTGGGGATTCCTGTGGTTCTGTTTATCTAATGTGAAAGTTGCCCAGCAGCATGTGATATTTGTGAGCGATGGTCAACTTGCCCTTTGTGCTGTAGCTGAACACTTGTATATTATTAGATGGTTTTACAAAAGAAAATCTTGATTGTGTTTACCTTTAACAGTGTCTGTCTGCTTGTGAGGGCTGCACAACTTCCAGCGCCTGAATCTACCCTCTGTGTGGTATGATCTCAACTCAGACTGAATCTTTCAGCCTCCCCCCAAAAAAAGAAAAACGAAGGCTGGATTGATTGCAGGGCTGTTGCACTGGATTGCACTATAGGTTGTACAGGTGTACCAATAAACTGGTAATTCGGTGTAAGATGAAAATGATTGTGGTAAATGTGTGAAGCCCATTCTTGTGATAGAAACCAAAAAAAAAAATACAGGTCTGGACTGTTCTAAATTCAGGACACCAGAAGTATATGTTTAATAATTCACCCAGATAGTTTCCCACTCTCTTTATCTCCCCATCTCTCTCTCTCTATTGCCCGGCTTTTCCTCTGTACCATTTGCAAGGTCAGTGGGTGCAGAAGGTTGGGCTTGAGTTGTGTTTTGTCGTCGTCACTCCTCAGAGCGGCAGGCTGCGACAGAGAGAAGACTTTATATATGGAGAGAGAGAGAGAGAGACAGAGGCGCCACACAAAAACACACACACTCTCTCACACACACACACATACACAAGACCTGTGCCAAGCCGGGGAGCAGCGCACTGTGCTTTTCAGTTTTGAAGTCTTAGTTTGTGGGTAATAACTGAGTGATCCGGGCCGCCCTGGTTGTGCGAAATCTCTGAAAGCCCACGGTAGAAGGGGACGCACTTTACTCAGAGGCTATTTATTTCCCAGCTGACGTGGGAGCCAGAGAGAAAGGCTGAACTGTTTGGCTGGGCATCTTTCTCTCCGTGTGCGCCGGGAGAGGAGAAGCAGCGTTGACCTGCTTGGGGGGGGGATTCTTCTTTTTTTTTTTCTCCCAAGACATCCACGTTATTTTTTTTTTCTTTCTTTCCTATCTGGACTCCTGGCTGTGGCTCCTCTGTGGACACACTCACAGCGATGACTGTACTGAATCATCCACCGGCTCTCTGTGATTTCTCCGGCGCAGCCAGCCTCACCAACATCCCCACCACCGCCGCCCGCCCTTAGAATAAAGCTGCCGGGAAACAAGTCCAAGCACCGTCTCCGTTGTCTAACAGCCGGGATTTATACTTTAAAATGTCTTGAGACGCGGAAAGAGAAGCTGCAAAGATGATGACAGTGAGTATCGGTTCGTTTAAATGGCAGTTGATGTTGTTGTAGCTCCGGCTTTTTTTTTCTTTTTCTTTTTTTTTTTAATCCACGCAGGCGGTGACTTTTACATTTTGACCGATAATGCTGTCTTGAGTTGAGGGGGTCACAGCTGTTGTGATCAGTGTGATATTGGGCGTTTCTGTCACCGCTGTTGCCGAGATCAGGTTCCTCCTGGGACTTTTTTTTTTTTTTTTTTTTTGGGAACATTACATCATTTGAGTAGCCTATGAATGACTGTGCAAATTGGAGAAGCACATGCAGTGTTTATAAGCAGAATTGTGTGGCTTTTTTTTTCTTTTTTTTTTGGTTCAATCTTTGGCTAAACTGTGCGCAACCAGATGTAATCGCGCAACTGTCATGCGTGCACAAATGCCACTTGGACATGCACGCAAAGACTGGGCGTATGCGATGATGCCCCTCTTTTTGCAAACCATCTCCAGGCAGGAGTTGTGAGTCTTTGACATAAATTAAACGCGCACCCCCCTCCACACACACCCACCCACCAACACCAGCCGGCTGCGGGGTGGAGATCGGTGCAGCTGTCAATTTGCATGCATTTTTTTTTTCTGTTGTTGGCCAAATCCAGCCTGTATTGGTCTGCCTGCGCCTCGGTTAATCCCACAGCGGATCAGCTTTACCGCTCCAAGCCTGCCGTCTTGTAGCGCCTTCCTCTCCCTCTCTCTCTCTCTCTTTCTCTCTCTCTCTCTCTCTGTTTCTGCCTGTCACACACTCACTTTAAACGATTACATTATTTTAATCATGTGACCATCATGTAGCCGGTACTGACGCGACGATCTGTGGAAAAACCAGGCGCCGTTTGGAGGCTGCTCAAATCGGGATAATAACGCTTGAAGAAGGAGAGAGAGAGAGAGGAAAAAAAGGATCGCTGACCGAGATTTGAAACGCGATCGCAGCTTGGATACTCTACTTAGCTCTTCTCCTGCGTTTGGAGAGGAAAACCCACCCGGTTCCTGAATACGGGGCTGTCTTTTTTTTATAGCACTTAAAAGGGTGACAAAGCCAACATGACAGGCTGGTTCTCGCACCACAGAGACTGGTGACCGTGCACTGCTCCAGCGCGTTTGATGAGCACGTCGGTAAGGTTGTTCTCCTTGTTGGTGGTGATATGAAATATGAGCAGCTCTGCTAGATTTTTGGAGCGTAAATGTTACCTTTATTGCGCACTCTGGGTTGCTGTTTACAAAACGGATCTAAGCGATCCCAGGCTATTAGGCCATAAGTAGGCTGCTGGTGGTGATATATGCCTTAAGTCTTCCCCTCCTTTAGCTATTAAACCCAGAGAGGATCCTGGAGTTCTTTTTTTTCTCAAGAACCCACTTCTTATTGGAAATAATTCCAAGAAACTGATTTATTGTTCCTACCTCGACGAGCAAAACAGAAATTACGCATGGCACTAGTCTGGCACTGATATTTACTCTTTCTCTTGAGAACAAGCAAAACAGAAATTAGGCATACACTGGTTTGGCACTGATGTTTACTCTCTCCTGAAACCCTGGAGGGTCCAACACCTCACCAAGGTTGTTTTGTTTTTTAACAGTGAATGACAACTTTCTATTATGGATTCCAAATGTGGCTCTCTGTGGGCCTCCTTGTGCCCCAACCTCACCCCTGCAGCAGCTTCACTTCCACTCTCTTTGACCTGCTAGAAATGCAAGTTCCTCAGCGCCCAGTGGCTTTCTGTTTCCACAGCACATCAGCACTTTTTGTATCTAGTCTCTGAAGATGCTGAGTCACGTTGCTTTCCCCAACATAGATATTTTCTGCATTGCCCTTTGACGTCACTAACCAGCGTCTGCACAGGTGTAATCTAGTGGCAAGAAAGCTTTTGATCACTAGGATAATGCTGTAGCTAGACATTGCAGTTTCCCTCGCTTGTGAAAGAGGCGAGAGTAGTCCTTGTGGTCTGAACCGGCAATTAATTTATTTTCCAGGGCAGCTCATATTGTGGTCACATAGGAAAGTGTTGTTAATTTCTCTTTGCTCAGAGAGACATGTTGATGTTTCTTGCTTTTAAAAGTGGCGAGGCACGATGGCAACGTGAGCCTTTGGAGATAAGATTGATAACTCTGCAGGAGACGGCTCAGGTCAGGTGCCGATTTGTGGGAGGGTTGTAAACAACAGGGACATTTTCATTAGCTGTGAACTAATCAAGTCAGGTGAGAAACTGGAGCTCTGCAGGAGCATCAGAGTCAAGGTTAGAGAATGGCTCTGGACTCCAGTCAGAGTTTGGTGTTGTTGTGCATCAACGCGTCGCTGCCACTCACTCTCGGCCCTCGAAACACCCTGTTTTGTTCCTGTGGTGCTGTGCAGATGTAGCAGTGGGCGGTGGGATATGATTCTGACACATCGAGCCACACGGACTCCGCCTTCACTCTGTGTGTTGAGTGTTGCACAAGCCCCTTCCACACATACAGTAATACAGAGGAATGTAAAAGGAATGAGATTATCTGTTGGCATTGTTTAGCAAGACTGGAGGGGGGGGCAGAAATCTGCAAAACCAGCTCCAAATGAGACCGTGACTACAAAATTCTGTGCGGAAAGGAAGTTCCTGTGGGACGGGAAGTGCTTTGTGGTTGCAAACCACAACACTAATGTGATGAATCGAAGTCTGCACACTTCCCTAAATTCTCTTTTAGTTTTCCTCTTTTCCTTACCTCTGTCTTTATCTACTCTTTCCAACTTTACAGTATGTCTCTTGTTCCATGTAACATTGTTGTGTTCCTCTCTCCTGTCCGCAATCTCATTCTTTCTCTCTGTTCTTATTTTCTTGCAGGATTATCGGGAGGATGGCATGGACCTGGGGAGCGATGCATCCAGTCGCTCCAGCTCTGAGTCCAACTCCAACAAGGTCACACCTTGCTCCCCTTCTCTTGACTTGGCCACTTTGGAGGACTACAAATCCTCCCCCTCTCTGGACCTGGTCACTTTAGAGGACTATGAGGAGGATGAGGACTACCAAGAGTATAAGAAGAAGGTGATAGAAGAATGGGAGAGTGAGTATGGAGAGGACTATACCTCTCCACAGCCTTCTAGTGAGGGGGAAGGCAGAGATGGCATTGTGAGCGCTGACGGCACCGGCGAAGGCTACAGGAAGACAGTGAACAGTCGCAGCCTTGCCGAAGAATTCCAGGATGTGAAGACCGTCCCGCCCCTACCGGCCCCCGGCGGACGCACTGCCACCTCAGTCGCAGCCGTCCCTGAGGAACTGAAACAGAATGGAAATCTGATTTTGCCCAGGAGCAACCAGCTCCACTCCCCCGGCACACCACAGGGGGGCACAGGGACTCCCAAACTCAGCCACCGCAGCTCCAGTCAGGGCAGGGGGAGCCGCAGCAGCAGCAGCGGCGGCGGGGGTGGTAGTGGTGGTGGAGGAGGAGGCGGAGGAGGAGGAGGAAGTGGAGGGACTGGGGGACTGATGCGAGGATACAGAGAGGAGGAGGGTGCAGAGGAAGAGCCTCTGCCCACCATGGACTGGGCAGCCCTGGAAAGACACCTGGCCGGGCTGCAGTGCAGAGAGCAGGAGAACCATAACCTCAACCACAACCAGAACCACAACATGGGCAAGACCAACTACACCTCAGTAAGTGTGCAAGAATTTTGTTCCTGTGTTGTTGTTGTTGTTTTGATTTTTTATTTTATTTATTTTTTGAAGATTTTGAGCTTTTCTGCTGCTGTTTGTCAAAGGTCATCTCGCACATAATGCACTGATGGGCTGCTGTAATCCAGCAGTTATCCATGTCAGATGGACCCTGGAAACATGAGGTCAGGTTAGCTGGAGTAAGGAAGAGGGATTAGTCGGCTAATGTGGCGCTAAGCTATGTGGCCCAGCTATTAACCTGACCATCACGGAAGTCTGCACAGCTGGAGGGAAGAGGAGGCTGTAGGGGGGGGAGCAAGGAAACAGGGATTCAACACAGCTTACTGCAGATTCACATAAATATCACCGGGAAGATTCAAAGACGCTCCAGCAGCTGAAGCAAATTGAAAACTAGACCAAGTAATTCTCTGAAATGCAGAAACGTCACATCAGAGTCATCTCAGCACATAATTGTCATCAGTTGATGACTATAAACAGTCTGACGCTGAATATTTGCTGCTAACCTGAGAGAATTGTGTCTGTGTAACCTAATTTCGAAAAAAATCGACATGTTCCTTGTTGTGGCCATGTGAGGTTTCCACCAGAAGAGGTCAGTGTTGCATTGACATTCTGCAGAAGGGCTGCTACAGGCCTTTCATGCCTCACCAGCAGCTCTAGCATTAAAAGCTGTTATGATTCACTTGCAAATTTATTACATCACTCAGTTTAAATCGCAATCTGAGCTAGAGTTTTTGCGGTTTATTGTCAGTCTGTGGGTCCAAAAGGGTGTAGCTTTTAAAATATTTGGAAGGAGCTGGAATAAAATTGTTTACAGCAGCTGGAGTTTCATTGCCAGCACTCAGCTCTGTCGCTGAGTAAAACCCAGCGAGGGCGAGTGTGTGCTTGGAAAAAAAAAGAAAAAAAGAAAAGCTGGATTGGTGCTCTCTATTGATATGCGAGCTCCAAGACCTTTTCCTCGGTGCACAATGGCTGCAGCCAATGCTATTGTGAGCATGTTGTGTGTGTTGTGTGTCTTTGTTTGTCTGTCCTGGAGGCCCCCTCTGTCTCCCTGAGGCATGTCAGGAATGCAGTGGGAGAAGTGGGGGGATGAGAGGAAGGAAAGAGGGAGGAAAGGACAGGAAGAGGACCGAGCGGCTCAGGGCCACTCGGCTCGTGTGTTCGTGTCAACGTTCATTACCTGCTGTCCATCTTAAATGAGAAGATCACCTCCTGGTACGCTTTAGTCCGAGAAAAGTCAGCTCTCTCTCTCTTCCTCTCTTATTCATTCTCTTCCTCTCTCCACCCCTCAGGCAGTGGGCTGTGATATAATTGACCTGGGTGGAAGAAAATCTCTTGAAAGAGAGTCTCTGTCTCCACATGCAGCCACTATCTTCCTCATGCACACACACACATGAAGTCACACATATACTCCTCATTATTGACGTGTTCTTGCTCTCTGCATGCGTCTTACATGTGTGTACATCAAGGTAGATGAGGCCTGGTGTGGCAGATACAGATAGAGCAGTTTTTATGATGACAGAGCCACAGCATCCAACAGGAGGAACCAAGTTTCAGAAAAAAAAGCCTCAGATTTCGATGGTCTAGATAAGAAATTGGAATCTGTCGTGTAATCCCACCTGAGCAGAAGAGATTTACCAGAAACGACAGGAGACACAAGATCATATCCAGGACAATCCCACTCTTATAATCATTTAGGTGCTGTTGCTACTTCTGCAGAGCCATTCCCATCATATTTGATTGTATCAGCTCAGTCCATTACTGAACATAATTTGGCATTGCTGTTCATTTCGTTGTCGTATCTCTGAGCTTCCAGAAATGGTAAAAGTGGCTGGTATTGACCCTCTGCTAACCTGCTAACAAGAGCACAAAAACCAGTCAAGTGGCAATTCAGGAGACATTCCCACAAGACATTCACAGTTACTTTCTCTGTAAGGGGTTATCTGGATGTCTTAATTTTCAAATTTGCTGGACTTAGCAGACACTCGGGAGGGGGAAAAAAAGGCGGGGTCGGTGCTTTTAAAATGTTGTTAAATATTTAGGCATCCACTCAGGCAGGATCCACCAGCGAGACGGTTGCGTGTGTTCGTGTATGGAGGGGTGTGTCTGTCTGGGATGCTGCTGGGGTCCAATGGGACAGAGATATTCACGCTTCAGTAGAGCTTCAAAAGCATCTGTGCTTTCAGAAGGACGGAACACAGCGAAACTCAGAGCTAATAATCTGAAGCAGTCGCTCAGTGGCCGGAGGCTACAATAGACTGTGTATGAGAGATGCAAAAGTAAAGTAAATGGTTCACCAGAAACACATACACAGGCAATCTTTCTGGTCATCCTCTTCACATCTCCATGTCCCTTTGCACAATCTGGTGGAATACAGGGTTAATTTACAGTACAGTTTGCAGATCTTTATAAAGCTTTATTACCTACTATTAAGGCCTGGCCTGGATGGAGAACTGGCAGACTGCAGTGTCTCGAAAAGCCTGCATGTTGTTTCATTTCAGTCTCAGTTCTGTATTCATGAAGTGCTCATATTGTTGCAGGTGTGTTTAGTTAGGGTGTGGCTCCTCATTGCTGTAATCTCAGCATCCGCCTGCAGGAACCAGGTATGGGGTCAGGAAGATTCATGGTGATGAGGAGGCATGGTGACCTGTTCGTAATTTGTTTCTAATGAACTCTGGAGGCGCGTGGCGGAGAGGGGCCCACGGGGAGCTCAGATACACCAGCAGCAACGCTACCTCTGACCCTCCATTTAGCTGCGCACCACTAAAAGGTGAACAATAATATTATTCTTCCTATCCAGTCATGAGGCTAAAAAGGCAGAGATGGGGTCAGGCTGCACGTACGGTTATCCATACTCACAAATTTCCCGGTGTGTTTTCTGAGGTACATTCTTGAGAAGTATTAAATCTATGCCTACAGGCTACTTCTTTTTCAATCTCAGAGTGCACACACCCAGACTTACTCATACAATTTAAAAACACCCCATGGGCAAACTGCGGTTATAAAGATAGGACCTGTGCTCAGACCTGCAGCACCACTCCTACTTTAAAAGTACAGAGAAGAGCTTTCACTGTCACACACACACACACACATCTACAGAGCATTTACTTCAGATGTTAGTGCACAGCTTCGTATAAAGCACAGAGCAAATCCAACAAAAACAGACAGAGCTTTGTCAAGTCTTAGAAAATGACTCCCCATAATATAATCTTTTAAAATCCAGTGTTAAAAACTGGATAGAGTTTGTAAAAGCGTAACATAAAACAACTCTATCAAACTGCATAGGGGAAGTTTGACTAACTTTAGGGATACCAGCTTCTACTGTATCAATTTAAATGTCCCAGCCTCATGTAAATGCAGAGTTGTCTCCTCAATGGGAGATAATATATCAGAAATTCCATACAGTTACCACATACCCAATGTTAGATGTGAGATTATAAATGACAAAACTGTTTTCTGCCTTGTAAAAATGTGAAGATTTTCCCCTGGGACAGATGTGGCCATTCATATTTGTTCTTTTCCAGTCATCAAAGGGAGTAATAGGTCGAAGAAGAAGAACTACTTAATAGGAAAATGTTGCTCAGCCTGCACCATATAAACAGTAAAAAGGACAAGAGCCAAATCAAATTGTACAAGTGTGCTGCACTCTGCCCCAGAAAAGCACTCAAGGACTGTGAAAAAAAATCAAAGAGGATGAGAAAGAAAGCAGAGAGAGGTTAGAGAAAAAGAGCAAAGGCGGAGAGAGGTTTCTCTATTTTCTCCCTCCACTCTGCGCTCTGTGTTTATGTTCGAGTTCAGCAGTTGAACTGTGCACGCCACCCTCCGCTAACAGCCAAACTACTACCTTCACCCCAGGCTCAGGCTGTGCCACGTAGAGGGAGCGAGGGCGTGAGTAGGAGAGGGAAGAAATTGTGGGGTTTAAGAAGTCTTGAGCGCAGTTGTAGTGGATATAAGTAAGTACAAAGAGTCGGTAAAGAGGTCACACTCGGGTAAGGTCCTTGAAAACAAAGCAGAGAGGCCTGACGAGAGAGATATCGGGGATGAACCTGTGGAAGAACATGGGAGGTGAGACTGTCTCGGTAAAGATGGTGGGGATACAAAGAGGGAGACTAAATCATCAACATAGAAATTAGTGGGAAGTGGGAGGGAGCTTCGGAGATTGAGGGGGGGCAGGGCTTTAACCAGGTGTGGAGAACTCCTGCTGGGCCTCTGGTGTCTGGTTCAGCCCCTCGAGGCTTAAAAACTCTGTGTGTGTGTCCATGTATGTGCTGATACCAGCTGCAACACGCCCGGCCCTCCGCGCACAAAGCTCAAACACACACACTCTCCTAACACAAACTCACTGCACTGTCTCAGCTTCACAGTCAAGCAGTCTTCTGTCTCCTGTTAGTCCACACACACACACACAGACACACACAGACACACACACACATGCACAAACTCACTTCACTAAATCAAATCAAAGGGTATCTTTTTTCTCCTCGTGGTATCCTGACTGTCTGCCAGTGTTGGTAGATGTTTTTTTTTTCCTTTTCTCTCTTTTTGTCTGTGGAGTATTTTTCATCTCAGCTTAACCTTGGATTCCTCACAGCAAGTCGGGCATTTAACTCAGGTAAAGCAGAATATGACCAATTTGTTCTTTGTTTTTTTTTTTTTAAGCGCTTTGAGTGCAGCCTCTTAGGCAAATTTCAGAAAGTTCATGCTCAAAGTTGTTTGCCAAGAGGCTCAAAATGTAATTATAGCTCGGGGCACTACATTCTTCTGATGTGACATGCTGTCTTTGGACTTTGTATGTAACGCAAATGCTGAATATGCTGTGAATGGAGCAAAAAGTAGAACCAGGTGTACATCTGTGTGCATCCCAGTTTCCTCTGAACTGTGTTCTGTGTGACCCTTTAACAAAGAGCAGGTTCATGCTGGCAGAACTCTGGTCATATGTGGGTTGCTGCTTAGTTGCCCTCTGTTTTTTGTTTTTTTTTCCCCATTTCTGGTAAAAGAAGAAGTCTATCAAATATGCTGCACACATGTATTTGAATCCTGCTTTAAATAAGCAAATCTTTGTGCTGTACAGCTGTTTTGAATGTTCTCTTCACCTTGAGGAACGGAGAGAGTTTGTATGAAACACTAAGCCGAGCTCAGAGAACCAGCCTGATCATCAGCTTTATGTTGCCTCTGGATAATCACGTCTTCCGTTAAAATCTGCTCCTGCACACAGCAAGTCAGATAAGGTGCACTGTAAAGCTTTGCACTGCACCTGCATTGTCATCCTGTGTTTTTTTTTTTACTTGTGGAGAAAGGAAGGAAAAAGCAGAAACAAAGCATTAGAACGAGCTGCCTTAAATGGGTAAAATCAGCGATTCACAAGAGTGAGCAGCCATTGACTGTAAGCCTTCTCACTGTTGACAATATAACATGTACAATCAGCCAAATGTGCCTGACAGCCAACCTCTGCTTCCTGTGTCAGGACCCAAAGATGGTCATGCTTGTAGTCGAGGAGTCAAGTGTTGACCCCAAATTCTAGCTTTGATTGAAAAATTGAGGTCAGTTTGTCAGATAAAGGGGTCAACTGTACCACGTTTTGTCCGGAGATGTTATGCACCTCCACGTGTACCTGCAAGTTAGTGCTGCAACTCTGCATACAAACTAGTTGAAACACACGTGTCCAAGAAAGGTTATTAAGTTCGAGTCTCAGACAGCCTCAAAGGGAGTGTTTCTGTCTAAACTGTTCTTATCTGGTGTCAAAGTACAGTTTAAACAGCTACCTCATAACCTCTTCTTCTGAATCAGTAAACAAACACGAAAATACAACCTATTTGTATTGATGAGCCATAGTGAGCCTATAGGTGTAGATGAACCGGCACTAAGAAGCTTCCCACTGGGGCATGTAAGGTAGAAGTAATGCCAAGCCAGCAAAAAAGCAGGCTGAGGCAGTGCTGTGTTTGGAGATAAATAACAGTTTTAGGTGGAGAAGCCATAGCCTGCAGCTACACATGCCACAACTTTTTGTCTGGTTGATCATCTGGATAGATACACAAAAGCTCACACACCCTTCCTCTGATTCATTCAGTCATGAGTCAGCACGGTGAGAGAGGTGGATAGAAACGCACAAAAGTCGAAGCCCTTCTTCAGCTTGTGTTACATCCTACCTGGCGTGGAAGTCAGCTTGGGCTCAAACTCATTTTACTACACTGCTGTAAATCTTCACCTCGGTCTCCTTCTTTTCTTCTCTGTTTATTCCCTCTCCTTCCAGACACCCCCCTGTCCTTCGCTGCCGTTCCCACTCCTGCTCTCAGCTAATTGTTTTCTTCCTCTAGCTGTCAGGAGGCATTATAGCCTTGTGTTCTCACACAGCCAAAATACAGCAGGAGACCATTTTCCCCACTCCGCCTGGCTCCCCTTTTCCACCCTATGAAAACTATCAAAGAGGGGCGCAGGCTGTGAGTGGCAGAGCGTGCTGTGGAGGAAATAGGGATTTATGTTGCAGCGAGGAGACGGCCTCCGATGTTATAGCTTCGACACAGTCACCGCAGAGCAGAGCCAAGCAGAATTGCACACAGGTTGGCTGTATAAGTAAATCAGGGCAGAGGGAGATAGAAAAAAAAGGTTTATTTCAAGAGAAAGGACAGTGAGAACTGGAAATTGAGAAAGTGAGGGAGATGATTTGTGTTTTTTCACCAGCGAAGGACTTTAAACTCCTATCCATCACCTCTGCTGTCTCTGTCAGAGCTATAAAGGCTTGAGATCCAGTGGCCTGTGTTTGTGTGCTTGGGTTTACATGGGTACTCATTTGGGTGGAGCTGAAACATGAAACACTGGTCGTCTCTGCTCCTAATTATAGAGTGTGTGTTTGGGTGTGTGTGAGAGAGAGAGAGGTAGAGAAGTGGGTTGAAAGCTAAGTCTGTTTATATCAGGCTAAAAATACAAAGCATGTTTAATCACGTCTACGCAGAGAGAGCGCGAGACAGAGACTTTAAAGGGTAAAAATGGGTATTTTGGTCTCCGTGTTACTGATTGTGTGTTACCTAAGCTGTTAGCCCGTTCATGTGACCGAGTGTGTGTGTGTGTGTGTGTGTGTGTGTGTGTGTGTGTGTGTGTGTGTGTGTGTGAGATGGAGGAGACACTGTGCCAGGTCATGCAGAGAGCTTCATCTGTTGCTGGAGAGAAGTCAGCACAGAACACTTTCATCTCCTCACATACCCACCACACAAGAATAATCATTTCATCACAAGTAGAGATGCAGCTGATAATTTTTTTTCATTATTGATTCACCTGCTGCTGATTTCACCGATGAATCAATGAGTGTAAGGTGGGGAGTGTCAGAAAATTGCGAAAAATGTCCTAACAGTCCAACGCTGTCACCAAAGACATGTTTGGCATTTTTGCACACAAAAAAATGATTATGTTCTTTTATCTAACTAATGTTCTGATAATCAACTAAATTGCTAATGTAGGGTTGCAGCTATGTGTTTTGTTTTTTTTTATTATCAGTTAATCTGTCACTTATTTTCATATTAATTAAACAAGCAGTTTCGTCCAAAACCCACAATTATGCAATTATACAAAACACAAAACTGTATTTAATTCTCACATTTGAGAGCTTGGAACCAAAGATTGTTAAAAAAAAAAAAGATAAATGTTTTGTTCAGCAAACTGATTAATCAAGCAGTCACTTAAGCTGTGGAATAATTGACAAGTCATTTCAGCTCTAAAGTCAGTTTTTCTCCACGTTTTAGTGCCTTCTTCTTCTTTTTTTTTTGCTTTTCACCTTTTTTTTTTTTTTTTTTTTAAATCTGTTGTCAAGACAACAAGAAGCGCATAAAGAACTCTTTTCATGCCATCGTTCTGTCTCAGCTGCTTATTATTCACTGTGACTCACAACTCCTGCTCCATAGCCTAATGGACTTTGTCGTCGCGCAAGTGTAACTGGTGGTCAGTTAGTCATTTACCCGGCTGGTGTACAAATGTTAATGTGCTGTGATACCTTCAGAAATGCGAAACAAATATTAATACTGGTGATCACAGCGTGCGCAGTCACTCCACCACCGACTGTAGACACACAGGCCTCATTAGAACAACCTCCGGTGGCTGATCAGAAGAGCGAGCACACATACACACTCATGCACTCCCTGGCCCTCCACATCAGTTCCTCCCTGTCAGAGCGAGCTCATTACCGCCAAGAATCTGGCCCTCACACTGAGCCAACCTGCTTTGCTATGCAGTGTTTTTACACTGGCACAAAATGTCAGCTCGCTAAAAGCATCTGTGCTCCTGTCTTGCCTGCTGAGACAGAAAAGCGAGGACAGAGAAAGAGGGAAGACGGAGAAAAGGAGCGGTGAAAAGAAAAATGCGGTTTGCGCTGAAAAGGCCAGAAAACGAGGAAGGACGGGTGGATGGCACGGAGGCTAAAAAAGAGAGAGGGCAAGCTGTTTGTCAGAGAAAGGGAGGAGGTTGTCACAGCATGACAGAGATTCATGTATTTTCCATGAGCTGTACAGAGTGTTACGGGGCATTATTTACCACCTACAGCATCGTTCCAGCTCTCTCTGCATCCCACTAGTTAGAGTGGAATGAAGCACTGTGTTTTTCACTCAGTGATCAGTGACTTGTGATTAAGTATTCATTATTTCTGCTTGCATCTATAAATATGCCCACATAGCAGGGCTAAATACGCGCAGCCCCACATGAGTGTTGTTTTGATGTGCGGGATGAGATGAGGAAAACGAGGATGAGAAGAGTGCTCAGTGTACACTACAACACACCCTCACAGCAAAAAAAAAAAAAAAAGAAAGCAGCACACATAACAGTAATTCATCCTGCTCTGTGGTGGCATAAATTACTGTTGGATTTCAGCGTTAGAATCAGCAGCTTTGGGATTGTAGCAGAAGGAGACTGTTTGCAGCAATCCACTTGTACTTTAGTTTTTCGGTTTTCACCAGCCAGACGGACATCTCATTATGTGGCCAGTGAGTGGGAGGCTAAACTGCAGTCTGCCTGTTTGTCTGTCTCCAGTTAATAATCTTTGTTCTGTATCTTTTCTCTCTGCTCATTTAGGCTGCTTATATAATCACTGTTTTTTTGGAGTTTGTTTTTTAAAACCTATTTTATGCTGGTTCAGGTGACTGTATAATTTGAGAATCAGTGGCTACACACTGTACAGTCTGGGCAGAGTCAGACACTGTTTTCTATTCTGGTGTGAATAAAGACGTGCTGTCTCGGTCTCCACCTGTGCCGTGACTCGGATTGTAACCTTGACAACCGTGTGAAGGTCAGCGGGGGGGGGGGTTGCCTTTGGATTGACTGCTGCCATGGTGAAGCAGGAGAGAAAGGGGGTTGCTGCGGATTCCCTTATCAAAAGCGTCGCTCTTGATGTTGGACATCAAAGTTGTTGCACTCCTGTGTGTGTGTGTGTGTGTGCGTGTCAGAAAGTGAAATCAGCATGGTGCATGTGTATTCAAAGGAAAATCATCAGGCTTTAGTGAGTCTGAAACTCTAAAGATGTAAATATTGGAGAAAGTGTCTGCTGGGTATAAAGCTTAAATTTTAGGTTTTTATTCATGAAGCCAGAAGATTGACTTAAAATCCCTTGTTGGCCGTTGATTAAACCCCTAAAAAATTCATCTCCATGTATCAAAATGATATATTTAAAAGTTTTTCCATGATAAAAAAAAAAATCCCTTCCTGCATTAAAATGGCTTAGATGTCTCTACGCCATTGCTTCCTGTGGAACTGTCAGATCTGTGAAGCCCCTGTCTCCTTCTCCACCCACTGTTTCACTGCATTCTGCAGCTCAAGCGCTGCAAAACGACACTATACAATGACAAAATGTAATATTGGAGTCATTCAGACATACTTGTTTGAGCTGGAAGCTGATTCTTAAGGAGAATAACAATAAGGAAAGCCACATCCTACGACTTGCAGGATCGGTTCCTTAGGTTTGTTACACGTTAAACCTCGGTTGTCTGCATCTATGTTTTTCATACGGTCATCAGCACACAGCAGTTCCAAGACAGAAATGCATAGTTGTTGCACTGACTGCGTATTTTGCTCTTGATGTGGCTTCTAGCATATTAAAAAACGCCATATTGACGTGTTAACAAGATACGAAAAACGTAATTTTTACTGGAGGATCTTAAACACCATGGTTCTGCTTTGTACAAAGTGGTGGCTTAAACGAAAAATTCAAACCTAGATGACTTTCTCAGTCCTGCACACCTGCCAAATCATGCCAGATTGTTAGTTTGAGAAAGTTACAAGAAAGACGTGGGTGGACGAAGTTTCAGATTCTGTTGGACAACGCCGCAACCACTTAGAAACAAACAAAACACCTTAAGAGAAACACGACTTTGGAATACGCTTGGCAGCCGACCGAAGCGTCTCCATATTAGGTTGCTGTTCTCGTGATTCACGTGTGATTACGCTGTGTAGCCACGATTTTGTCCTGAAATCTTTGTCATCACTAGAAGGCAAAACATTCAAACCAAAGAAAATTCACAATAAAAGCCCATATTTTACTAACTCAGTTTAACAAAATGTGTAATGGCTTATGTATTAACAAGCATAACAACAGCAGCAACATATGCCACCGGCCACTTTTCTCCATTTGTTAAGAGCTTGTAAGCCTAAAGAAGCTTACATTTAACCTTAAAAAAGCTTAAGAGTGCTTCCGTATGCCCCGTTTGGTATCTTTCACTGTAAGAAAAACAGGTTTATCACAAACACAGAAAGCTACAGGGTTAGAGTCACAGCATGGGCACTGCTCCAACCTGCCCCAGCTGGACACCATGCAGAAGGTTAAAACCGAGCCAGTGATGTGCAGGCTGCAGCGGAGAGATCAGAGCAGGGAGCTCATCGATCCACTTCCAGGTCATTAAACCCAAGAGTGGTCTTATCGGGAAAAGCAGCGTCACCCGGCTGAGATCAATATCGGATAGAGAGATTTTGCCTGAGAGGAAGGATGAGATAACAGGGAGGGTGTGTAGTTGTAGCTACC
The DNA here is from genome assembly GCF_000690725.1 of Stegastes partitus. NCBI lineage: Eukaryota > Metazoa > Chordata > Actinopteri > Pomacentridae > Stegastes > Stegastes partitus. Next base: position 30,267 of record NW_007579047.1, on the reverse strand, counting down.
TTGCCACAGAAAAAAGAAAAAAAATGAAAGCTGAAGCAGATGTATGATTAAAATTCATCAGGATGTCACATTCTCCGCATTGTTGTGCAAATGGGAGCGTTAATATTGGAACAATAAAGAGAGGTGTCTGAACACATTGCTTACAGCTCTGTGCAGAGTGCTTGTTGTTAAATGATTGGTCGATTTTGTTCAACGATAGAAACCTTAAGACAAGTTTTATAAATACAGTAATACACGCTAATGTAATTTCAAGCAGAAACATCTTTGTTAATTTATTTAACACTTTTATCATCCTATAAAATGCCCAGAAGTCCTTCATGGTGATTTGTAAGCAATAGTGAACAGCAATATAGTAAAACTGTTTCATTATAATAAAATAAATGTCCTTGCTGGAGAACTCAGAATTATTGATAAGTACTTTATCATAATAAACGCTTATTTCTTGATACAACTACATTATAGAGTGAAAGCATTTAATAAAGGTTTATGTGGTGCCTATAAATACTAAATAGTTGGGGTTAATGGACAAAAAAAAAAACCAAAAGGATGGATTTATAACCGTAATGGGTCGATGTCAGGATGGAGCGATGGGTGGAGAGTTGGTGAAGGAGGAGATTATCTGAGTAGGTTGGCCTGTGCGTGGATTATAGAGCGGCCATCTGCCACTGTGGGATTATAATCCTACAAAGAGAGAGAGGCAGACAATGAGGAGGACCTGAACACACCACGCACAGCCCACGTTCTATGTACACCTTCACACAGTGAGGCGAAGATGACACAAATGCACACGTACAATCAGTGAGTTAACTCTCTGAATCCCAAGCAGTTTCTAGGTATGTTTATTTGCTCTCGCCAACATTTTTACTCACCGAAGCCTCATTTTCACTGCAATATAAACTCCTGCACCTCTATGGAAACAGCACAACTATGGCTAGCAGTAGAGATGTCTTTTATGCAGTTTAGCAACGTTATAATGCTTTAAATCATGAAAAAGAAAGAAAGAAAGAAAAACGAAAGCTGAATTTCCTTATTTATTTTACAAAAATGTAAAAAAAAAAAACAACCTGCGATCAGCGTTTTTCCATGTGCCTAAAACTGGAAAAGAATCGGGGCTCTACATACTATAGATTCTTTCCTACTTGCCTTTTGTTTCCATACTTGTCTCTTTTTTTTTTGTCGGTGCCTGCTGTTCAACCAAATTGTCTATGAATTTCTGAAACATGACGGTTGGTCTCAGCTGAGTCAGTCATAGTTTCACAGTTGCACCAGGGAGTGCAGAATTCTTTGTTTTTAACAGAATCTGGTTACTGCAAACAGTTTGTTTTGGCAAATTTTTAACTGAGACACACAGAAAATAAAGGGATTTTGATGCAAGTATTAGGATTGTAAGCTTAGATCTGGTTTGTTTTCGTGACGGTATCATACATCACACATGAGAAAGTTGAAAATCTAGTAATTCTTTCTGTTTTTACAGCTTCTGGCTCTGATAAACAGTGTAATTTTGGTGATTTTTTTTTTTTTTTAAAGATGGCTTTTGTGGACCTCACAAACTGCTTAAACTTACTGTTCTTTTATATTTAAATCAGCAACCATTCGATGCAATGATAAATGAAAGTTTGTGAATCTGTCCAGCGGGTAACTCTGGGTACGTGACATTTTTTTAGAATCTTGCTGATAAAAGCACATTTGAGGTTAAACATCCAGCCCTGCTATCGTTCACTTTTGATAGCAATTTGTGCAGTGCACACAGGGATTAAGATAAATGTTAAGGAATGAAAGTCACTCCTCTGCCCTTCTCCCTCTTCCCCTTGGCACGACTCCATGTGAAAAAGCAGAATGACATCCCTGACCCACGCCGTCACCCGCCTCCGTCCCCTCTCCCCACTGGCCAACTTATCCCAGCAGCTCCTCCCCCTTTTCAGTCCAAACCAGACAGAGAAAGGCGACCGGGAGTGTACTCTGCTTTCCACTGCTCTCCCCTCCCTCTCTGCTTCTCTCTCTCTCTCTCCCATTCTCACACCCCTCCTCCAGTCTCTCACTCCCCTCCCTCTTTCAGCTTTGGGGAAGCAGCGATCAGACCCTGCCCTTTTCTGTTAACAAACAGACCAGACCAGAAAACAAGCAGTAAAAAAAGAGAGGTAGAGGCAGTGAGAGACGAGGCAGAGTGAACTAACTGACAAGGAGAGGCAGGCAGTGGTAGTGGCTGATTTTTTGTGTTAGTTTGGATCCAGGATTGGGTGCTCTCCCCTCCGCTGGAATACCACTGCAGGGCTGGGAATCTTATCCCAGTCCTGCGCTTGTTCCCCCAGCTCAGCCAGCTCCGCTCTAGGATGCTGTGAAGGATGGTCCACCAGGAAAACTGTTCTTACCAGGTAGTTCTCAGAGCAAAAATGACACAACACACACTGCAGTTTAATTGTTTCTTCTGCTGGTTTTGTTGTTGCTGCTTGTATAAATATCAAGTTTTATCTTTTCAGCTTTGTGTATCATAAACCTTGAAATGCCACGTTAGAAACTAGGACACTGTTGCACATGTGTAGGACTCATGTGTGTGTGTCATAGCGGAGACTCAGACTTGTGTAGGAGTGTTGCTCTGTCCTGTGTGATTACGTGATTGTGTTGTGAATCTAATGGCTGGCTGGTTGCTAAGAGAGCACTTGACTCAAGGGAATAATGTCCTACCTCCCGTCCACCTCCTCCTCATCCAGCCTCATCAATCCCTGTCAAGGAGGCATGAGGTGTGCGTGTAACTGCAAGTTTATGGTGTTCAAATTAAACTGTGTGTGTGTGAGAGAGAGAGTTTAATGTAGAGGATGCATATATTGTAATGTAGTGTATGTTGCAAACAGCATAGTGATAAATAGAGCTTAAATGTGAATGGTAGCTGGGAGGGGTGTGCTCGTTCATGTTTATGTGTGTGTGTGATTGTGGTGGGACATGTGACAGCAGTGTCCCATTTTATCTAACGATGAATTGGGAGGAATGAAGCAGCCGTGATTAAAGGAAAGCAGTGCATCACAGCTGTGCATCCTGCTTTTTCTGTTACCAGCTCTGCTAGGGGGAAAGAAAAAAAAAAATCTGCAATGCAGTGGAGATGGAGAGCGAACAAGCAGAGAGGTAGATGAAAGGCAGAAGAGATAAGCCGAATATGCCGGGGGAGAAAGAAAGATGGAGCTTCTTTGATGGGGAGGAACAAGTGTGGAGAGTCCCAGAGAACTGGATGGGCCTTGTGGGTGTACTTAAAGTGTTTCATCAACATGCAACGTGAAGCTTCAACATGAGAGGTCCAGATTCTGTTATCTAACTATTAAATGTTCCATTGGGTGTAAATCAAGTGGAATTTTTTTAGTGTATGAAATGGAAACATGTGATTCATCTGTACGTTGAGCTGTTGTCTGTGACTTCTTTTTTTTTACATGGGTGTGACAATTGCACCAATTCGAAGTGCTCACCTCTCCTTCATTGTCAACCTTTACTAAAGACTGATCTCCAGTCCGTGGCATGCACATCCTCTCAAAGCTTCAGACTGGAATTAATAAACTGCCCTAAAAACGGCTCAAAACATCCAGCGAAACATGTTGTGTCCTCCGCATATTTGAACATGCGTGTCAGGAGGGTGGATTTGTGCTTGTGTGGGTTAGGGAGCAGTTGTGTAATGGGATAAGGATTTCCTGCCATGTTTTGCGGTAGATAAAGTCTAGATGGGGCGACGGAAAAATGGCAGGATCGAAGGAAAGAGCAGCCAGATAACCGGAGAGGAGTGACACCAAAGCGGGCCAGTGGACACGGCAGATGAAAGGCAAGAGATGAAACAGTAACAGGAGACGCATTGACAACACAGGCGGCGCGAAGCGAAGAACGAAGTAGCAAAATGAGAACGACGTACAGCTTTCTGAGGCGATGACAGATGATAAGAAGAATGGAAAAATAATCAACCTCTGGGAGGAGGAGGGGGGGAATGGGATATTTATGAAGTTGCTGCATTGAAGGCTGAGATGACTTTAATGCCACGGATGTATTAAAGAGAGATTGAGCAAATAAGAGAAAGAACGAAAGCAGCGAGCGGAGCGGAGGGTTCAGCCTCTGATAACAGCTACTCTCTAGAGGCCCCTCAATTAGAGCCGGTAACCTGGCAACCGGCCGGCAGACAGCGCCCCTCACGCTCGTATAACACGCACCCACGAGGGACGGCAAGAAGCAAAGGGCAACAGGGGGACAGAATAGAGAGGGGGGGATGAGTGGAGGGGTTTAATGAAGAAATAAAACAGTCAAAGAGTAAATAGATAAAGTGAAAAAAGAGGGAGGTCGAGAGCTTTTTGTTGTTTGTGTCTGCACGTCTCCTGGGGCAGCCTAGGAAGTCTCTGTTTCGGTTGTGAGCATCGTTGTTTTGTTTTCCCCTTTATTTAAGGTGTGGTCCCTGTTTTTCTGGAAACATAGAAACCCTCTTTTGTTCCCTGTTTGTTCATCCCTTGACATTTGAGGCAAGTTAATGTCAGAAACCATTAAATGAAATGGCGAGCGGTCAATGGGAGAAGCAGTAAAACCACCATTTGACCTAAAGTCAACCAAAACCATCTATTGATTTAAAGCCTGTCCATTTTGCTCAGAAACTATGAGTCCCCCCCCAAAAAAAAGCAAATAAATATTCATCATTAGATAATAACCAATCTTCTGCTCGGACTCCTTCATCTCGATGCTGCACTTCATTTCGTTAAGTGCTTAAGCGAGCTAAAAGCACGCTGTTCAGCAGGGTGTTTACCCGACTCTGAGGTCTCAATATGTCATCCTGTTTTCAAATTCTCATGTACATCTATAAATCTCGCAGTGCCATATTGCTGTCAGCAGCAGCAGCAATACCAGCAGGGTGAAGGGTGATGGTGAGATTTATCAGCTTGGCCGCAGTGTGTCATCCCGGGCCGGAGGAATACTGTCAGCTTGCCAAGGCCTCGGGAGCTCTGACTGAGTCCTGAATCCTGTCACACGTAGTATTTGTGTGCGTGAGCGTTTCTGTGTGTTTGTGTTATGTGTCCACACACTCGTGCGGCTTGACTGGAGACGGGTGAAACAGAGCTGCAGTGTAACTGTATACGAGGTGTGGCCTGATGAATTATAAATTAGGAATGGCTGTACAGTAGATTGCACTGATGGGTCATGCTCGGATGATAGGATCGATCAATACGCCTGGACAACAGACAAATTCATGGAAGTGCTGACATAACAAATGAGTTTACCAGGAAGTAGTTATAGCCTGAAACATCCCCCTAAAACAATAGATTCTTACATTTTTTTAACATTCCTGTAAAATGTACAGATTGTTAAGATGTTCAAAACACCTTAGACATATTTTTTGACTTTGTGCAGAGCCATTCTAGCTGTTTCTGTGTCTCATTAATCAAAGCTAAGCTGCAGCATCTCCAGCCCCAAACTGAACACACAGATTGATATCAAACTATTTATCTCGTGTTTGTCTTTAGCAAGTGTACACAGTTCTGAAAAATGTTCAAAAGCTGTTCCCTAAACTGGTTACACAGTAGTAAATACAACAGGACAAAGGAATCTGAGCAGAACGACCAATATATAAGTCGGTCGACAGCATCATCCAATATTTGCCTGTCACAGATGTATCAGTATTTGCATCCAATGTACGTTGATATGAAAACTTACTTTTAAAGAACATGTTACAAAAAGAAACGCTTTGGATGAATGAAAAACGTTGGCAATACATTATTCTCTTGACTCCATATACTGTCTGCAGCGCATGTAGCAGAGTCAAATCAAAGCCAAGCGGATGGCTGAAGATCAAACTTTGTCTTCATGATAAACTGCTGGCTAGTTTGTGAAAAACCTTCCTTGAAAGTTATTATTTTTGCCTTTCTGATATCGGTCAATATATCAATATCAGAAGTTCTTACCCCCTAAAATCAGTGTCGCTCCCAAAACTCCAGTATCGGATTCTACTAATGTATGTAAAAACTAAAACATTTTACCAGGGTGAATGTGACTTTTTTTTACATACATTACAAGTCACGTTGTCGAATCTAACTGATGTAGATACATCGATGCAACTCTTTCCCTAACATGCAGTATATACGATAAGAGCAGCTAAGAAATTTTTGCTGCATAGTGATCTCACACCTTTGCTGTGCAAAAACACCTTTTTCATACGAGCATTACACAATGTAGCATAACTTCATCTCTCCCGAAATGCTGGCCTCTCTGTGAGTGAGCGGACTTCCCGACGGGCTGCCCCGCGCTCCCATCGCTGCCCAATTTGTTTGGAACACAGAGCATCGCCATGGAGAAATTCTCGCCACGTTGCCATGGTAGCAGCCCCCGTTCTTTTCCTCCTCTTTCCAAAATAAGATCAGACGAGTCTCCAGCGTGCCTTTCATATGTGTCAGTAAATGTGATCTGTGATATTATAATGTCACACCAGCATGCGCGTAGATAAAAAGGAGCCTGTTTGCTGATATTTACAGACACGCAGAAATGTAGCAGGGCTGGTAAACAATGTTGGTGCAGTCATACCAGATATGAACGCTGATTGGGATATTTTTGTAAAGACATCTAAACCTAATTTTAATCTCAACCCTAAAAGTCTTTTAAAGTGGTGTGAGAAAATGAGCACTTGCTAAAATGTCACACTTTGCTCCCAAGGTATGAAGCTGAAAATTGTCCTCACAAAGATAGAAGTAAACGCAGACACACACACACATAGCGCCATTGGCCTTGGATCGCAGGCTTACAGGAGGTGCCAGGAACCCTCTCCCACAGTCACCCTCTGTTCACTTGGAACAATAAGCCGTTCTGTGTGTGCATGTCTCTCTCTCTCTTTCATACTCGCTCCATCAGCTGACCCGACAGTCAAGCCATCATCAACACCAGAAGAATTAACCTGCGAGTCCGTGGCAGTCTTTGCCCTTGAACTGTGATTCAGGCGACTTTTAGTGTGACATTTCGGAAACGCATGCGTGTCTTTGTAGGTTTGCTTTGTATGCTGTGTGCTTCTGGTGCATAGGTAATCCAGGTAACCCTTTTATCCCAGCCTCCTGTTCCATTTGAATCAGGGGTGACTTCACCTTCACCATGAAATCAGCCTCGGTAATGAAGCAGGGATCCAGCGGGGCAGACTCTGCCCCACCCTCCATCCCCAAACAGGCCGCTCTCGCTCACTGCTAACGCTGGTTTTATTGGCTATGTGTGTTTGTGTGCGCGCATGTGTGTGTATCTGTATTGTCCCCAGCAGCAGTCCAGTGTGGGTGCATTCAGGAGACAGCCAGACAATTCGCTGTACTCTACCCATAATCCTTAGGGATCAACGCTGAATCAAATCCACTTCCTATTTTTTCACTTAACCCTTGTGTGTGTGCGTGTGTGTGTGTGCGTGTGTGTGTAGGTGTGTGTGTGTGTGCGCGTGTGCATGGGCGTGTGTTCAAATGCTCTTTGATGTTATCATGTAAATGCATTATTCCCCAACTGTCTTCATCTCTGATTCCTTTTTCTCGAGTTACTCTCGTCTACGCCGTCTCTCTTTCTCCGAGCAGAGCCGCAGATGAATGTGACTCATGTTCATCAGTATCACTTGCCGTTGTCTTGCCTTTCGTCTTTCTCCTCTCATCCATCTTGTACCCCTTTGTCCTTGACTGGCTATTTTATTTCTTATCTGATATCCCTGTCTTCCTGTTAGATCCCAGACTATTTAGTGTGATTCATCATGTGAATCTGTCTGCAGGTGGTGAGTTGATGCTTCAAAGAAAGAAAAATATGATGTGTGACTTTAAACAAGCTTTGCTCCCCTTAAGGTCAGGGTTAGCTTGTGCCATTTTTCAAGTCTTATTAGGGTGCTAGTTTTCAGTTTAGTATAGTTGTGTATCCAGTGAGTGGATTAGACATTTTCTGCCAATGTATTTTTTTCTGAGTAATCCCAAAAATACACAAGCAATGCCATTTCCAAATACCTTATTTTAAGAAATCTAAAACATTTTCCATTTAACAAAATAAACCAAGCTTCTCAAATGCATCATTGTTGAATTTTTGTCTTAACTGTCTGAACCCAAAAGCTGCCAGCTGGGTTTTAAATGTGTCCTATCTTAGGGAAAATCTAGTAAATTACATGATTTATCAAAGTTAGAAAGTGTAAAAACAGGAAAAATCTTCAGATTTTCAACTTCAAATGTTGCTCGAACTACTCATCTGTGATGTGCTGCTCTCACTTGCTGCATATAAAATGTTTGCTTTAACCAAATGTTGTAAAAGAAAATCTAAAAAACATTGTGCTTTTTGGTATAACTGTGAGGCAGTTAGTGACTCAGCTGTGACCAACAGTCAAGTGACAAAAATTGGCACTGTTGGGTTGAACTGCAGGCTGTGTTTACACAGAGCAGACAGGAGGCAAGCATGCAAACAAATCTAAGCAGTAAAATATCCATTGTACACAGAGCCACCATTTTCCAGTATTGATGGTTGCTGTGCACTTTCCCATTCCCTTTTTTTCTTTTTCCTTTGTCAAATTTTCAGTGTTAATTAAATTTATTTCATTCTTTTCTTTTTATCTGATTTCTGTCATTATAACTCTGAGCTCAGCCCTGGTTCTCTCTACTTCTAACGATAGTTGTGCTGCTTTAATACACTTACAAGACTTTGTATTGCAGTGAAAAATTATCCCACAGTAAGTAAAAATGTGACAGGAGCAAAAACAAAATGCCTGGAAACTGCTTGGGGTTCAGGGGGTCAACATAGAGAACTTCCTAGATAAAGTATCACCAAAAATTAGCTCGGATTTCAATCAGGAAAGTGTTGGAAAAAGCGTTAGTTACAATCCATTCCAAATGTGAAATCCATTTCATCATTACACAGTAAAAAAAAAGTATTTGATCTCCTGTTCTGGTAGATTTGAATTATGAGTTTATTTTCACTTGAACATGGTAATGGTTTTCCAATACATTGTCATATCATTTTCTGTGTAACCAGTTGATGGCGTGTGTTTGTGTGTGTGAAGTCATGCTCCCCTGCAGTGTGAAGCCGCAGCCATATGTGGATATAATTTTCTGTCTGGGCGGCTATGACAAATATATGAGTCACGGGTCGATAACGTCTCACAAAGATGAGATCATTACACACCGTGGAGAGCTCAGATTGAAAATGTAAGTCACTGATACAAGGCACAAGCAATCTCTGTGTATGTGAGTGAATGAGTGACTGTGTGTGTGTGTGTGTGTGTGTGTGTGTGTGTGTGTGTGTGTGTGTGCCAGACTAATGGTCCATTGTGCTCTGTCAGGGTTTATTTAGCTGGCCGGGGCTGTGGGCCTGTTGGCTTTGGAGTCCAGACGAGGCACTATTTTTACCTTAGCAGGAAGGGTGAACACGGCCTCTTCTGTTACGTATATACACACACACTTTCAGATTCATTTCACCTCAAATATGTAGACTTTTTAAAAAAAATAAGTTCTCTTATTCACTAACATACACAGAATTGTAATTCAATCTAGATACCAGGGTTGAGAATCATCCAGGAGGAGCTGTTTAAACACACATGCACGGTCGCAAATGCGCACACACACTGTGGCAATCCCCATCCTGTCGCGGAGGTGTCTCTTTTTAAACTGTTGTGGAGCAGCTGCTGTCCTCGCGTCAGGGCGTGAAAATGGAAAAAACACCAGCGTGAGTTTCTCCCTCCTCTCTCCTGCTCTCCCTGTGCTGTGAGAGGCTGCCCTGACCAAGAGGGTGGAAGGTAGGGAGGTCCTAAAGGGGCCTTACCTCTGACCATTGTGCTTTTTCCAGTCCTGTGGGAGAGGCAGAGGAAAACCTATAGAGGGATCTGAGCGGAGACGTCAGAAAGAGCAGAGAAAGAGAAACAGTGTCACAACATGTTAGAGAAGGACGAGGAGAAGCCACCAGTAGAGGAGTAGGTTTTTTTTATTTTTATTTCTGTGTCAGCATAGCCATAATGCAAACCGACTGGGCTCGACCTCAGGAGTCGGTCTGGACTAACCTACTGACTGGGGAGTAGAAAGGAAAAGACAGGACATCAGAGAGAGGGATGAGGGAGGCGCTGGATAATATGGATGGGTGTGGTGGAGTAGATGATGTCATCAGGCAAGCGTCCGGCCTCTACCTCAGTGACGACTACAAAGAGGTAAAAGACCGTGTAATGTTTGCAGTGTCTCATTCCAGGAATATGAATCAAATTTCATTCAATAACTAGCTGGAATGAATGCTCGCTGGAAAAATCTGCGTGGTCAACAGACGTGGAATATTTAACGTAATGCATGTGGTTGCTTGTGTGTGTCTGCCAAGTATGTGCTGTGTTTTTGCTAAAGGAGTAGTTCAGCATTGTAGGAAATACAGTTTCTTCTCATGGCACCATCCAAAGGAGACAAAATTCATCTCCCAACATGTCTAAATTATAATAATCTACCATTTTACACTATTTCTTGTTTGTTTAATTCATGCTATTGTAAAAACTGACATGTTCTGTCTTCTTTCCTACTTTTTGGTTCGAAGCCATAACTAGTAACCTCACAGGGACCACAGGCCTTTAGGAAGTGGCTGGTTTCAGCCAAGAAATAGCCCAGAATCTTCTGGCCACCTTGATACCACAATGTATAATTACTGTAAATCTGTTTTATAGATGTACCAAACCAAATATAACATGTTATTAGGATGAACTATGCCAGCTGTAGGACTCCTAAAGTCTTTGAATGCTGCTAATTTGATTGTAGACTTTCATAAAACAGCCACATGAAGCAGATGTAGTTTGATTATTTAATGTATGTATTCAAAAATTGTAGTATAAAAGCACTAGAAGTCCAGTTTTAGGAGGACTGGTGGACAGATGTAGTTTTTGTCTTTCTTGGACAGTGTGTAGATGAGTTGTGTGGCCCATTTTCCAGCTTTATGCTAAGCTAACTAACGGACTGTTTGTTCCTGCTTCATCTTGAACAGATAAATTTTAACCAACCACCGCCCTGCAAGACGGGTTGATAATTATGTTTCTCAAAATGCTGAACTATCCCTGCAATAGAGCTCTGTGTGTTGAGTGAAGCTGTAAGATGCAGCCAAAAACTGAGGCTGATGTCAGCGATGGTTGAAGTCTGAAGGCATTACAGCGCTGAGATATTTGGAGCAGTGCTATGACATAATGCTGTGAGTAACCGCGCTTTTAATCTTAAATCCGTTTCATTCTTTTGGGAGAAAAAGCAGATTCCTCCACTAAATCTGTTCCCACAAACAGTCTGGCCTTCCCGCAGAGAGAAGCTCAAACGTCACTTGGAGGGGCCATTGTCCTGTCCAAACCCACTTCATGCTCCTCATCTCCCCTCCTTCCCTTTGTAATCCCCCACTCACCCGACCCCACTCCCTCCCCTTTTCTCTTATTTTTCCCTCCGCATTCCCACCGTAACCCTCCCCCACTTCTCTCACCCCCCACATACACATTCATGTATGGCCTCGTACCACTCGCTGAGTTGTTCTCTCCCAGTCTGAGTGACAGGAACAGTCTTGCACTGACCTGAAGCTGAACTGTTGGAGAGGTCAGAGGTCGGGTCTCTTATCTGGGATGGAATGTTGCACTGCCTGGACAGACGGGTCTCAGATAGCACGAGGAGACGAGACAGTCGCGCACACATGCATGTTCGGTGTCCAAAGAGAGCGTGGACATTTTAAGTAGGCATACTTTGTTGGACATTTGGAGAAATTTGCTCTCTTGTCCAGAGTTACGCTAGACGAGAAGACTGATACCACTCCCACATAGCCATGTAGATGAGAAGCAACTACCAGCAGTGACTTAGCTTAGCTTACAGAGTGGAAACAGGGGTAACAACTAGCTTGTCAATGTCTAAAGGTAACAAAATTCTGACTACAAGCACCTTCCTGGATCCTTCTTGTCATCATTTAGAGGCAGCTGCTGAAATAGTCCACAAATCATCATTGCACCCAACCGAGAAAGAGTTCTGCAGATGTTGGTGAATGCTAGAGGCCAACCAGTGCTGGAGATACACACACACACACACACACACACACAGACACACACACATTATGCTAGAGTATTGAAGGGAAAATGATGGGGTCATTGTTTATTTACTTTCCAGCAATATAGTTCATAAACTAGTTAGCAGCTTATAGTGATGACACAACTTGACTCCATGCCTCTTCTCAGCTGTACGTACAAACCCTGCTACATGTGCTGCAGACAGTGTTTAAAGGATCAATGGAGCTGATGTCACACTGCAGGACAAACTATGTGATGACACCGTTTCAAAATTATCCCAAGCATCCTTGGATTTTTGGCATTATGTTCTGTAAAAACAGTGTTTTCAGTTTGGGGCATATCGGACAGGATACTTGCCGATATATCTGTGTTAGGCAAATATCTGCCAATAATATTGGCCAGCCAATATATCTGACTCTAATAAGTGGATTTGTTACTGTTGCACAGGGCCAAATTAGCTGTTTATCTTGTTTTCAGTTCTTAAGCTAAGCTAAACTGACCTGCTCTTGGTTGTTGCTTCATATTTTAGCACACAAGTGTTATAGTAGTATCAGCGTTCTTGTTTTACTCTCAGCAAGACAGAGAATATAAGCATTTTCCAAGCATCAAAATACTCCCTTGAATGGAATATGCATTGAATTACACTATGTGTTCAGAAATGTGTACAAGCAGATCTAGTTTTAGTCGAATCTAAGCCTGCAAGAACATCTGTGTGAACTGCGAAGCTATGCAGCACAGTCATAACACACTCACAGAAGACACAGTGACCTTGTATCTGTTTGTAAAGCTGAGAGCTCAGCAGCAGCTCACTGTCAGCGCTGGAAAAAATATGTGAGTGAAGCCGTCCCCGTTTGGATTCTCTACGCCACACCACACAGCAACACACACATGCAAGCTTTGTGGCACCACGGCTTTACAAAAAGCTCTCACAGACATATCCAGGTGCGCTGTAATGTCATGCTTTTACTCTTGATTTACCTAAAAAGGCAGGTAGTCTGGGCTCGCCAGGACTGGTATTTGTGTGGAGGCTTGCGTGTGTGTGCTTATGTGTTAACAGTGGGTTCTTGTCTCCAACCAGGGAGTGAGGTCTGGGTCAGTGAAAAGACCCCATTGTGCAGAAAAATGTAGACTTCTTAGTGAGGAATGGTGTGACAAAGAAGAAAGGGGAATGTAATATGAATAAATAAAGGTGTGACCTCTGCCTTTAGCATATTGTTACAGTTAAGTTACCATAAGAAGGCTAAAAAGAGAAAAGCAATGGACAGAAATCTGCAGTTCTACATACATACGCACGCACATCCACATTTACACACATCATAACCATTAAACAGTTTCTGGCCACAAGAGCCTGCAATTTTGTGGGAGGCAGAGGGAGGATGCTCTTTGTTTGCACAGATAATTAAATTCATCTCCCTTCTCTAATATAGATTTTGAGGGAAGATTTGAAGGCTCTAAACAAGCACCCCGTCGGTCATTGCCAGGGCTAAATCACCCTCTAGGCCTGCGGATGAATGGTTGTAGTGCAGAGTGGAGGAGAAAATGTCTTTGTCAATGAGGGTTTTTCAGCAGAGGAAATTGCTCAGTGAATTTGAGGAAAAACACAAATTAGCCCAATTGTGTTCCTCCCAATCTAATTTGGACGGTGACGGCTGTGGTGCTCAGGGCCAGCAGCTGAAGGAGGTGGTTAGGGTTGTCACTCATTCTGTCTCTCCCGCTCACTTCCCACATGCATCTTAAAATGTTAATGTAATGGATCCAGCAATTTTCCATGTCATCAGCGTGTGGAAACACCCATTCGGATCATTTCCCATCGTGGGATTTTATTACATTTTGTAAGTGGCTTGAGTGGGAAAATTACCCAGCAAAGCACACAAAAGGTTATGATAATGTTTTATTCATGACGATTGGAGTGACTCAGCTAATCAAAAGTAGAGAAAGTTTGTGTGTTTCCAGCGGCAAAGTTTGCATTTCATCCAAAAGTCACACCAGTATGAAGTCAGCGTAGAAACTGACAGGATTTGATTGCTTAGTAGATGATAGGAGACTCTGAAAATGTATTAAAGAATCAGGTTGAAGTTGAGTGTGAAGTTTAAAAAGTCAATAACAAAAAGTGAGCTCTTGTGATGTAAATGATACAAGTAATGTGTTAAAAGACAAGGGAGCAATGGGAGCGTATTTGCTGCCCATTTCACACCTCCACGTCTCAGTGCCATATTCCACACCTTTGTAAATGGTTTACGGGGCTGCCATGATTGCCGTTTTACCACACACAGCCCACCGTGACACACAAACAAGCACACAACACAAACAAGCTGTAAGAGGGTCGTGATGTCAGGCAGGTGTCAGGTGCTGACGTAGCCGCCACTTGTTAAACCAACTGCGGATGTTTTATTTTCAGAGGTTTTCGGAAAAAACATAGTTATTATGGGAATGTAATGTTGTGTTGCAGTGTTGGTTTCACTTTATTATAGCTTATGCTGTTTTTCTCTGTTTTGTATAGTTGTCAGTTGAATTATCTTTGTGTTTTGGACTGTTGGCCACACGGAAAATAAGATAAAGATGTAACTAATTAATCAGATGATTAATTGACAATTACCAGTGCAACACATTGCATTCAACCCTGATATTCTCATTGCTCACCTGTATGTAAAGATGTGGAAGAAGTATGAACATCATATTAACTGCTGTGCTTTCTTGTTCATGCGGCATGTGTGCTAAAGGTCCATCCATCCTTTCACTAGCTATACCTACTTCTCCTGTAGGAATCTGTGAGAAGCTGGAGCCTGTCCCAGCTGACACTGGGCGATAGGCGGTTATACCCAGTACAGGTCGCCAATTCATCACAGGGCTAACATGAAAAAACAGGCAACCAGGCACCATCACGCTCACACCTACAGCTATTTTAAAACCACCAATTACCCGAACCTGAAGAAAACCTACGCAGGCAAAGGAGCACATGCAAGCTCCACACAGAAAAGCTCCAGGCGACCAGGAGGTTTGAATCTTCTTGTTGTTAGGCTACAGTGCTGACCATTGCACTGCTTTGTATTAAATGTTTTTTTGTCGTGGGACTAGTCTGACTCACGAGAAGTAGACTGCGAGTATAGGCCTGTCATTGGTATTTCATGTGGTTTTCTTCCAATATCTTCATGTTACTATTTTCAAAATCCCCTTCATTATAGGAAACAGCAACAACAACCTTCTTTTTTCTGTAATTTAGCCATTTTAATGACAGGTAGGGAGTTCCTAAAGCAATCAAATCAAACAAAAAACAAACGCGTGACCATAAAGCTCTCTCTTCTTAGAATTCATGCTGTTAATTCTGTGTCCAGGGCCTTCATTTACCTCAGAGAGAACCAGGTCTTTGTTTCTGATTTCTCTTGTTCCAAAGTTCCTGCAAAACTTCCTCCATATTTGAATACTGACATATGAGTATAATGTCCATTTCTTCAGTATTCGTTCCACCAGCACTGTCACGCTCCACTTTGTCTTTTTCCGGGTGTAAAGATAACATGAAACACTGTAGCCTTACGTCTATGTTTCATATGTTTTCAAGTGAAACAACACACTGTGGGATCATTCCACGTAAAATCATCAGATTTCTGCCTCCCTACATTCAAATGTTCCACCTGTCCCTATATGGGGGGACACCAATCAATACGATTGTGACTGTTTTTTCTTTCCTACTATAGCGGAATGATCATGAGGTGCAGTCAGACCATCCAGCACTAAATAATGGTCTGATTTTGTCTATGAGAGTTTAACATGACATAAAATGCAAAATCCCCCCAAAAAAGCAACAAGCAATTAAAACAACTGTCTCATGCTCATATGTTCTAGTTTTAACTACTTAAACAATGGTAAGATTTCCTTCCTTTCAGCTTGACCTAATGAAACTAACCACCTATTGTGATAGTTCATTCAGAAGTTATGATTATCTCACAGTGGAAGAACTGACTTTTTTATTTGTAGGGAGTTAAACTGCTGTACGCCTTTATGCCAACACGCAGCCAAGCTAGCAGAGACAGAGTGAGGTCTTGCATTTGCAAACTGCTATGAAGTTTAAGGTGATGCTGATGCTTCGTGCAATAGCTCCCCTGAGCCCTCCTCAATGTGTTAAACCTCCATCCCGGCCAGCCCTCATTTTTTATCTTTTCTCAGCCCTCGCCACATGAGGGGAACGTTCAGTTAACAATGCTCAGTGAACCTGCTGCTTCTGGTTTCATCTTTGCTCGGAGCAACTGTTCAGCCGAGTAACTTGACTGACAGCTTTGTTGTAGTCAGTAGGTGTGATGTATGTGTACAAAAATGTGTTTGACCTGCGCTGTACCACACATGCTGCTGCTGCGCCTTTGAAGCAACGAATTGAAACTTTCAAGTATGTTCATCTTGATTCCCCAGGCAATCTTTCAAACAGACACACAGAAGGAGCAGTGCCAGGTCCACTCCTCTACATGCCAGTGTGTGCGCTGGCAGTGCCAAGAGCGTCTTGCGGGCTCTTGTGTGGAGTGGGATTATGTTAATTTGTCCTTGGTGAAGGCACTCTCACCACCGCCTGCACACAATTGTCAAGAGAGAGATAGACAGTGCGAGAGCGAAGGAGTTGAGAAAATGAGTGGGAGAGAGGTGAAGGTATGATGAGTGATTTGGTGAGGGAAGAACAGAGTGAACCGCAGAGAGATAGCGTGATGGAAGGAATAGGAGAAGCCCGAGGCTCAAAGGAGAGAAAGTGGAGATGAGTGGAATTTGGAATAATGAGGAAAGAGAAGGGAAGACAAATGACTGAATCCAGTGAATGAAGAAAGGATGGGGATGTGAGATGAAGAAGGTGAAAGATTTATGGAGGAATAAGTGGAAAGGGGCAAAGAAAAGAAAAAGGAAAACCCATAAAGGGAGGGATAGCGGCTAACACCGTCTCTCCTCTGCTCAACACGTTTTCGCCTTGATTCTACTTTCGTTTTTCTTTTATTTTGAAGGCACAAACGAGAAATGTGGGAGCCTTAATGACACTTTTTCTCAACAGTCGACCCCATAATCACATTAAAATGACCTCATTATACATTGCTTTGCTAATTGAAGATTCACACGCCGAATATTTCAGGAAGCAGTTATTGTATCCTATAGACTTGCTGTCTTTCTTCTACAGTCTATGGTCTTACGTCTTGGCCGTGGAAAATCTCATCTGTCATTGCTTGCTTCCATCCCAGTTGGATGTTTAAACCTGTTATCAGCACAGATAAGGAAGGAGACTGGTGTGCACGAGTGTGAGTGAAGTGCTGCCAAACCTGAAGCTGTCCAGAGTTAGAAATTTGGGTTTGGGACGAAGCCAATGGAAAGCAACTCTACAATTTTGTAATGCTGGGATTCCTTCAGTTTTAAGCGCGTACGAACTGAATATTGCAGTTTTGCATCTGGAGTCTGTCAAATGTAAACCAAGTCTTGCATGAGAAGGTGTACCACAGTCTGTCTGTGACTGTTTACTGGTTGTTCTCTGAGACAACAGCACCGCCTGCTGGTGAATACTAGTAATGTCAACTTGTAATGATCACTGAGATACTTCACACACTTCTCTTTTTTTTTCAGTACATCAGCTGACTCCACACTTTGTATCAGAGCTTGCTAAGATGACACTGAACCTCTTATTGCAAATTAAGAAGAGGCTGCTGCTATTAATATGCTTGCCCCAGTGATTTGTACTGTCAGAAAGTGCTCCCGGGTAACAGCGCTTTCTATTTCCGGCTCGTCCTGTGGGAGAAGAGAGTTAGGGTGATGGCAATGTAACGTGTATGGCAACGACCTGGCCTCGTTTTGAAATGACAACATCGATTATCAAAAAGATCCATAAAAAAATGACCTAATCTTGTTTAATCTCCTGTTGCAGGCCCAGAAGAATGAGAGGGAGTCTATCAGGCAGAAGTTGGCCCTGGGCAGTTTCTTCGATGATGGGCCGGGCATCTACACCAGCTGCAGCAAGAGCGGCAAGCCCAGCCTGTCCTCACGGTGAGACCTCTGATCTCTGACATATTACGTCTTTCTGAACCAATAAACCATGTGATTGATACTTGGAAAGCACAAGATTTTGGTTTTCTATTTTTTTGTGTGTGTGTGTGTGGTCTTGTGATTCTAAAAATGAGTATGCTCTGAAAAGGGATCCAACACCAAAAACTTTCATGGAAATAAAAGTCAAAAAGTAAAAACACAAGTCCATACATGTAAAAGTTCTGATTTACCGTCAAAGGTACCTGTATTGTATATAAATAACAAAAGGGGGAATGAGAATGACAGGAAGAAGAGCAGCAGAGCAGTGTTAGGGAATCACATGAAATCAGCGTTTTTAGGCTCTCACTTCCTAAAAGACACCTACTTGTGGTTACACACAGTGCTGCTGCCTCCTACACGATACCTTACTGGAACTAGATGTTCTGTAAACGCTCCAATGCTCATTGTGTTCTTGTGATTCAAATCACAGAGATTTCTCAATACCGCTGATTAATAGTGACAGAATACAGTGAAATAGTCAGATGGCAGCACTATGCAAAAAGGCACTCGTCTGGGGTACTGAATTATGAACATGCCGTCTTAGAGCCAGAATCAGCTTGAAATATAAGGCTGATCTGTTCAGATTTTATTGGGTAAAATAGTAGAATCTGATTTTTTTTTTTTATTTATTATTTATTTATGTATTTATTTCTAACCAAAAATTTAAAACAAATGTCAACATTTGATACACAAAGTCAAAGTTTCAAAGTTCGAAAAGGGTTTTGGAAGAAGTTGAACACTTTAAACCTCTAATGTCAATAATAACTTAAATATTGACCCTTTCACGGTGTCTTTTTAAGCACATTACACAACACACAATGGTAATACTTTCTTAAAATAAATCACAATACACAATGTTATAATTACAAATACATTTTTAAATGAAGATACATTCAATTTATTATTTAAAGAAATGTGGCCAAGATATGTTCTGAACAAGAGATTTTACAGTTGATAGACTATGTGTTTTGCTACCAGACATTTTGTTGCTAATCCTTCTTGCAATTTCTCGCCATTTGTCTGCTGACCTGTTCACCCGCACTAATATATCTGAGCCAAGTTATTGTCAGCGAGGCTCCGCACTGTTCCTTATTGAACAACAGTTTATCATCTTCTGGTTGTCAAAAAGTCAGTGGACACTTTAGCGGCTCCTGCGATCTATTAAATTCGAGTTACAGGGAGAGTTTTGATGCTCCCCCTCTAGAAACAAACAATCGACCACTCAGGTCCTGTTTTAATTGGGACTGATTGGATCTATGCTGTGTAATCAATCAGCCCTGTTTGTAATTACTGCATTGAATAAGCAGATTATTGATCCGCAGTGGGATGGATCTACACCTAGTGATATTCTGCGCTTTCATGGCACAAACACTCCCCCTCTGGTCCTAGACAGATTGCATCAGACCTACCGGAAGCCTCCTGGATCGATTCACATTGGAGACGAGAGGGGGGATGATTAAAAACACAAGCCCTCCTTAATTTTATCTTCAACCTGCACTTTGCTGTGGTGATGAAAGCAGCGAGCGTCTGTTCGGACTTTCTTTTCTTCTATTCTCTTTTTCTGTCCTTATTCCTGTCTTTCAACACATTAAAGTGCCGAGTGCGTATTCGCAGCACTCTAAATGCTCTATTGAAGCACTTTGTTGAACTCATCAAAGGTCGTTTGTGTTAGCAGCAGTGCTGTTGACATTGCCGTCTGTTTTGGCTCTGGTCCGAGTCAATCACCGTAGAAGCAGCTGACAATTGAACTGACTTGACATGTTATCTGCATTTATGCTAATATTACTTTTCAGTGTGTTTCAAAACCTCTCTGTCTCTTTCTGTGTCTCCCTGCAGGCTGCAGAGCGGCATGAACTTACAGATCTGTTTTGTCAATGATAGTGGCAGCGACAAGGACAGCGATGCAGATGACAGCAAGACAGAGACCAGCCTGGACACACCTCTGTCCCCCATGGTACGACGCCCACGTGTCCACATAGAGGCCTTCTCCACAATTATATGACACATATTCTAATATATTCACTACAAAATCTGTATTATTGATGGTGTGAAAGTAGGAAGATAGGACTGTGTGAAAGCAAAATTGAGACAGAACAAGAATGAAAACAGTAAAATTGGAGACACATTCATTATGAATCACAACGATAGCTGGCATTTGCTTTATGAATGTCTCTGTACACGTTTTCTGGCCTGTTAGCCAGTTCATGGGCATCAAATGAGAGGTGAATTGGTATATGCTCGCCATGGCCATGGATGACTGGCTGCATTAACCTCCTGTCAGCCTGAGACACGTTTAACAGAACAAGAGGGAGAAAGAGAAAAATCATCATTTCTTTACATGTTCATCCTCGTTCTCATCATGTCCCAGCTGATGTGCACTGATGTTCCTGTCAGTATTTAAAATGTACATACCAAAATGCCAAGGATACATGAACATGAATCCCTTTTTCTCTCTTATCTTTTCCTCTTTCCTCACCACATTGCAACCCACTTTCTCTTATCTTAATCGCACATTCTTTTCTCCCTGATTTCTTATTCCTTTTAATTTCTCCTTTGTATTTTCACCATTCTTGTCTGTTCTCCCTCGTCCTTCTCCCTGCAGTCCAAGCAGAGTTCCTCCTACTCGGACAGGGACACCACAGAGGACGACTCAGAGTCTCTGGAGGACATGGACTTCTTAAGTCGACAGAAGAAGCTGCAGGCGGAGGCCAAGCTGGCCCTGGCTATGGCCAAGCCCATGGCCAAGATGCAGGTGGAGGTGGAGAAACAGAATCGCAAAAAGTCACCAGTGGCCGACCTGGTCAGTACCACAAATGCGATGCTGATGCTTTGACAAAAGTGTGAAATTCCCTCTCGTATTATTTGACATTTTAAATGGAACTACCTGGACCTTATATAAATATGTTTAGTTAAAGAACAAGCTACAGCTCCAAATCAATTCTATTTCTAAAGAAGATGATGTTAGTCTTGTGTTTGCACCTTGTTTCCCCCAAGTGGCCAAAAAACAGCTACTGCAGTTTTTAAAACAGCATTTTCAACAATATATCAGTTGTGCCAGCTGTTTATATAGTTCCATCAGTTTTACCAATGGTATGTGAGGCCTACACTGTTTGTAAAAAGATCTGTCAGTATAAATAAATCAACACCCAACACTCTCAATGCCATGTAAACAAATTCAGTTCCTGAAAAGCTTTGAGATGACTGAGAGACGGTTCACATTATATCTGCTTATAACAAAAGCTTCTTTAGTGTGATGTGTTCTTTTAATGTTGTGTATACCTGTCATTAATTATTTTAATTATCACAAAGTGTAGGCCTGTGATATTGTTAGTGTTGTATTAGTGATGGAATGGAATATTGATCATACTAATAATTTCGAGAAAAGGTTTTGAAAGTATCCCCATGGAATGCAACTAAATTAGCCAACACTGTCGTCAACAAAGCAATGCATTAAATTCTCATTTTTCAGACTTAGTTTGCATTAGCATCTTATGGAAACCAATCATAGTCAAAGTCCACCCTCCCCTCCCCTGTTCCCTCTCCTCCACTGGTCCCATTTAGAACGAGGAAGGTGATGACGACCCCGCTCATCATTATTTCATCCATTTTTATCTGCCCCACTGCCTCCTCAGGAGCACACACTCACACATCCACAGTGTCAGACTTGCACACGTTATATTTCCACCCGGACTCTCCGGCAGAAACCGTTTTACTTATTCAGAGAAGAGAAGGGCAGCTCGACCGGCTCCATCTATAATTCATACGCCGGAAAGCATTGACTTCGGTGTTTAGGGATGTAGCAGTGCTCAGCAGTCAGAAGACATCACTGTCACATCCGGACTGAACACACAGTGAATGCTAAGATGTATTACGGCTGCAGCCTCCTGCAAAGTCCACAACACCAGAGATCTATTAAACTGCAGTCATTACGAATGCTAAATTGCTTCCCTAGAACAGGAGTGCTTGTATCACAAGAGGCACTTCTACAGTTGTGGGACTTGACTAATTTGAAATTGAAATTATATTTTGATTGAAAAAATGCAGTGCAAATTGGTGTAATACTTTTCTTGGTTATATTGTTATGGCATGGCTACACAAATTCCATTAGTCAGTTGTAAAACCTTAAAGCTATATTTAAATAGGAAAGAAAACCTGTCTGTTGGCAACAAGATGAAGTCAGAAATAGTTAAAAGTCATGGAAAATGGTTAAAACAGTCTACTAAAAGAGGATAAACATCTAATATAATGTGATGAGTTAAAACAGGTTGAAAAATAAGTTTAAAAAATGATTCATTGTTGACACAGTTAACTTAAAAGGAAGTAGCCAGTGGTGCATTGGTGGCGTCAGTGAAGGGTTACTTGAGCTCATCTGGTAAATAGGTTGGAGGGTTTACATCATGTAAAACAGATCAGGAGCCACTGCCTTCACTCACCCTGCTGCTCCACTGCTACCACTCACTTTAATTCAGTTCCAACTAAACTGGATTGTCCTACCCGCTTGTCAAGGACAAAGCATGGGAATTCAGCCAGCACAGTAAGCTTGCAACCAACTGTCTGGCTGCGCGCTGGGTTTTCCTAAATCTACAAATAGAATCACTGAGAGAAAGACAAACAAGTCAGCGAGAGGAGACAGATTTATTTCCACTGTAAAACCTCAGTTCTCTCTCTCAGCTTCATTCGGCGCAGTTCCTCAAATCTGATATTGAGTCATTGCTGGAGATCGGCTTGGTGGTATTGAATGCTCACATGGTAATTTGTAATTAGTAAGATGATCAATCAACCACAGAAACTCACACTGCAGTCAGCAGCTGAGTCAAAACTAAGACAAATCTGCAACCCTTCCCATCACCAGCTCACGTTGTCTTTGACATCACATTTCTCTCTATGTCACTTCTAAGTTGCCTATTTGTGCAAGTCCAGTTACCCAAAACTGAAACTGACACGTGGTAGCCTCCAATACAGTTGCATCAGTGCCAATGTGAAAGTGAAAGAGTGGTGAGAAACTAGCGTGAGGAGCCGGCCGGACGCTCACGCCTGCTAACAGTGTGGCGCAGACCAAGAGAGAGAGAGAGAGAGAGAGAGAGAGAGAGTGCACCATCTGTCAACTACTGTTTATCAAGTTTGGAGGTGAAAGTAAGAATGATAGAGAGACAATAGGTCTAAGATGGAAACAGAAAGAAGTCAGACTGGTTGGGTGAGACAGTTTTGCAGAGGGAGAGTGAAAAAAACCCAAATGATCCGCTCATCTGTGCCTGGGAAAAGCACATGCGATGCTGCGTGATGCTTGTGTTTTTATTAGATTTCGTGGCTTTGCTCTGAGGTCAACTGAAAACATGAGACAACAGCTGGTGGAAGTGGGACAAAAGCTCATTAAGACATACACAAAGCCTGCAGAAACAGTGGGGAAAGTTTAAGAAAAGCACATTCATGCACAACAAAAGGAAAATACAACAGAAAGCCTTCATATTAAAGTTCATGCTGAATAAGAAAAGACGCTGTTTGAAGGTTTTTGCACAAATAGAATTGTGTTCTAAATGATTAAAAAACAAAAAACAAGTTGCGCCGCTATAGATCACCTGATTGAGCTGGCGTCCCATATGCACGGCTGTAGTCCCAATGTGGAGGTCATGAGTTCGATTCCCTTTTCCACACGTCCTCCCCCATTCTTCTCCCCTACTTTCCTGTCTCTCTCTGACGGAACCAACCAATAAAGGCAGAAAGGCCAAAAAAATAACTTAAAAAAAAAAAAACAAGAGAATTTAAAAGTTTGCGGTGTAAAACGAACCAGGTTAAAATGACTCTGTGGGCTCACTGTTGGCCTCTACTGGAGAGACTAAACTCCACACAGCCACTGATTTAATTTGCTGTTTACTTGCCACACCATAAACCTGTTTGTGACCAAACAGCAACGCCTGCTTGGAATCCCCTGACTTTACAGTCTCCCTACGGCATGTGGTGAACAACCAAAAGAAAGACTTAATATTCCCTTTTGGTTCGCCAGGGAAACAAGAAACGGAAAAACAAGTTGTTTTTCACAGCTGATTCTTTTAACTAACAATCCGATTCAATTTGACTCCTCTCATCCTGCTGATCGTTTGTGCCATTGTTGCGTTTAACCAGAGTTATAGTCATGTTTTTCCAGTGAATAAACTTTTCTGTAAGTGGTAAAAAACTGAATCTGAGGTCATTCTGACTTCAGGTCTTTATCATTTAATGTCGGTGAATTTCATGTGATTCTAGAGTCTTTCAGGTTACAACAGTTTGGCGTTTATGATGCAAATTATGCTTTTATCCATATCATAAGGTATCAGTCTCCAAATAGAGAAAGCACAATGTCTAATGTGTCTTTTTTTTCTTCTTTTTTTTTCAAATACTCACATCTCTTTATGTGTTTTTAATGGCAGCTTCCACACATGCCTCACATCAGCGAGTGTCTAATGAAAAGAAGCCTGAAGCCCACCGACTTGAGAGACATGACACTGGGGCAGCTCCAGGTTATAGTCAATGACCTGCACTCCCAGATTGAAAGTGAGTTGACCGCACACACACACACACACACACACACACACTCACTCACAGAAAGCAAACACAGAGTCACTGACCTCTACTTTCAATTGCAGAAATGAGCAAGAGCAAGAAACGGGGAAAAACATGCACATGCATACTGACCCCGACCCTTCTCAGTGGATGTGAAAGTACTTCTATATATGTTAGTCACTTCAAAGAGCTTTACCAGTTAAAGCTTCCCCCCCGAGCATTTACTGTCACTGCACTGTACACATAACTGGTCCTTGTACTGGTAGATGAATAATCTCTCATCTTACACAAAACAGCTCCACACACACACACAAAAAAAATTCCCCACAAGTCCAAAAACAAGAGCTAGTTTTTAATTACAAAGAAGACTTTCCCCTCAAAAAAATCTCTTTAGTGCTTGCCTCATATTTTCTGGCAAAGCTGAGAGAACAATAGGCGAAACATGTGATGTGAAAACAACCACAACCGCTGATGTGTGGTCTGATAGTCGGTGCTCATCAAGTTTTCAGTGAGGTCATTTTTAGAACCCACAGCGGGAGAATTTCAGCGGTCACATCCATGTGTATCGATGTGTATTTAATGTCTATTTTGAGGTGCACAATAAAATATGCTTTACGGTCTACTGTGGCAATTGTGGTGTTTCATGTGTTTTTGAACTTCTTCGTCATAGTGATACATTTGTTGTTGTTTTTTTTTATGATTTTCTTTTTGTTATCTGTCTCTCCAGGTCTGAATGAGGAGCTTGTACAGTTGCTACTGATTCGAGATGAACTACACATGGAGCAAGATGCCATGCTGGTTGACATAGAGGACCTCACCAGGTGACGTAGCATTTAATGAAGAACTTATTTGCTGCATTTACCATCATTTTTTTTTATTCATGGGGTGTGCTAGAGAGGAAAAAATATCTCTAAAACAAGAATCATGTTTAATAGATTGAATCTATATTTTGGGTATTTTCAGGAATTCTCATTGAAAAAGACCAATACATTAATCGCTCTCTCTCACTGCTTTTTCGCTCAGTTCCCACTAAAGACCTACGCATGTAAGCGACCTCTCACCTTTTTGACGAAAGTATCGTCAGTTTCTAAATGCGTAATGCCCACACATTATTCATCTTTGTCAGTTCATACAATACCCAAGCTCCCTCTGTCTGTTTTGTATTTTTGTGTTCTTTTTTTACATCTGAAGTAGTTCTCCTGAAGACTTGTAAACACTTTGACATATACAATCAGCGGAGTTTCCCATCCACGAACATTACTCAAACAGGACAAAATAATGTATTCGTTAGGGACTATTTTCTGCTGTGGATTTAGTGTGCAACTGGACACTTCAGGCAGCAAGAGGGTATATTCAGGATGAAGTCAAAACTACAGTGTTCATATTTATGGTGCTACATATGAACATCACCCAGTACATCTGTGTGTCTCACTGATGGGTTTGGACTACGGTGAGAGTCTGTGGCCGAGAGGGTTGAGCCACATTCAACACGGCGTCTTTGTTGGGGTGGTTTCTTGTTGGTCTTTTCTCGGGATTTGTTGGCAGTAAGGAAAACAAAGAATATCAACATTTTAACCAAAAAAAGACCACACCGCAACAAAGTGACCATCAGACTTACCGTAAATGGGGAAGTGGGAAGTGGGGAAGAATAAAGCGTTGGAGTGGAACAATAAAAGTGAAGGTAGAGATGCAGAAGAACCAGATGTGTCTGGTTATGCTGATCTGAGATATCTTGACTTTTAGAAGCTTTGGGGAGGAGACTCAGGCCAGTGTTAGGCCTTTATTGTATGTTTGTATTAACCCTCCTATTATATTTGGGGCCAGTTTGACCCCATTTAATGTTCAACGTCATTAAATAAGTGATTGAGATAATTTTTTCCTGTTTTATTTAAAGGACTATTTACACATAAACTTGGGTAACAATTTAAACTATGGTAATTTTCTGTAGGTTTAAATTGTTGGGGTCAAATTGAACCCAAGGATAAAAGATGTCAGCAAATGTGAAGGTAATAGAAGGGTTAATATACATCCATTATCTATACACCGCTTAATCCTCACTAGGGGGGCTGGAGTCTATCCCAGCTGACTCAGGGTGAGGGCAGGACACACCCTGGACAGTTCACCAGTCTGTCACAGGGCTACACTTAGAGACAGAAAAAAAAAAATGTTACCCAGTTACTCCACTACTGGAGCCCTGTTCAGCCCCCACATTAAAGGGGAAAAATGAGCTCCCCAGACTTTATTACCACAGAAAGATTAGAATCATAAAATGAAGGCTGATGTGATGGAGATTCATCCAGCGACTAACTGTCTTCTTCCCAAAGTCTTCCCGTCTTTCTATTCACTGGAACCCTTTCCGTAAAGACTCCAAGGATACTTGAAAATGAAAACAGTCTGGCTCACGACAGCTCCCTTCTAGCCATAACATTTGGTTTAGATGCTCAATATTATTCAAGCTGCAAATATACTTTTGCTGCAAGTTAAATGTCTTCTTAAAAGCCCAGAGCAAGCAACAAAAGCCTTCGTAAATTTTGTCATCTGCTCAATTAAAATTTCCCCGCTGTGGGATCAATAAGGGTTTAATCTTAATCTTAATCTTCATGTCCCGATGGCCCTGGTGGACAAACTTGTATCCGCAGATTCAAAAAGTATTACACTGGCCTTAGAAAGTTTATATGTGTATCCACAGGGAAATATAAGATCATTGCTATACTTTTTGTACCCATGAGCACACAAGGTTCTGCTAGGGTGCTTGTGACGTAAATTTAGGGTATTTAGAATCTGTGCAGACCCTTAAAAGGATACTTTTGTGTCCCCGTAGCAGCTATGCTACAAAAGCAGTGGTGCACATGCTTGGCTATAGTGTTCATGTACTGAATATGTAGATGTTACTCTACGGTATGCAAAAGGGTCCTTTAAGTGGACTCCAAATTAACTATCCCCCTTGGGATTAATGAAGTTCTATCTTATCTTATCTTAACAACAACTATGTGTCAACAGCTATATGTTTGTGCATCCACAAGGGAGTGAAATCAAGGCTCAGTCTTGCTTGCTCGAGCCGACTACTGACCCCCGATGGGGCCTAAAAGAGGAGCGAAGAAAAGGAGGGAATAAATGGTGTGAAGAAGAATAGGCAGGGTGAGGATGGGGGTTAATCAGGTACACGTGGGCTCGCCAGGTGATTAGAGGAGTGTTTGAGGTGCAGCCCTGCTCCAGTTAACATGCTAACTTCATTAAATGACTACATTTTCCCTTTCCTCTTTTCCAGGCATGCCGAGAGCCAGCAGAAACATTTGGCTGAGAAGACCCTATCCAAATAAGATGCCTGTCCCCGCTCCACTCTCTGCTTCCCTCTGCCAAGCTTAGCCCCTTGCTCCAGAACAAACTTCTCCCTTTCCGGCCATTCCACCTCTGCCTCCCCCCCGTGTCGATCCAAACCCTTCCCCGCTTGTCCTAAGTATTTTGCTCCTCGCCGCGTCCCCGTCTCCCCTCCTGTCTACCTTCCTGTCCAACTCACTGACTCCAGCGGTAGCAGCAACAGCAGCAGCAGCAGCACAGAAGAAGGCCACCCCTCTTTCATTCGCTTCTGTGGTTTTCTCTCAGTGCTAAGGATGGAGTAGCGCTGGGAGAGGAGGAAACTGATTGTGTGTTGTCATGGATTCTGTCCCCAGCTTCCTGTGCAGTGATCGGCCTTGCCTTGCTATTGTTTCTTTTTAACTTTCTACATTCGCCACTAAATTATAACTGTTCAAATGCAACAATTGTGGGAAAAAAAAGTAAAATAATAGTGAAAAATTTAGTAGAAAGTCAGTCATGAGAAAAAAAAAGAAACAACATTGTGTAAAAAAAAACAAAAAAAGAGAGAGAGCGAGAGAGAAAAAAACGATGGAAAACTAACTTCTTCAGACCATTTTAAGTTGGACAGTAATTTTAAAGTATTTCAAAGTCGACCCGTTTTTATTCTGCACAAATGGTAGTTTTCAACTGAGAAATGTTCATTTGAAGGTGCTAAAAGAGTGTAAAGGAAACATGCCTGCCTTGTAGTGGAGTTGTAGATTTTGGTAATAAGTTCACTCTAATTGCTCTTCAACATTTTGTGAATGTTGATTTTCTGACACGAGTCATTTTAAATGAATAAGTGTGTTAATATCGTTTTCATCCTATTGTATTCAGATACTTTATTTGAGGGAAGAAATGTTTATGTACAGATATGTAAAATAAAGAATAAACTTTGTTTCATATACGTTGGTTTTGTTGTGCAGTATTTTGGATTTGGACAAATGCGCCTGCTGCTGCATGGCGGCTGGATGCACTGTGAGCTTCCTCTTTCTACTGAACGCAGGAGGTGCAATGACTGGTCAGGTGAGAATATAAAACATCACCACATTACACGTAGTATGACTCAACGGCCTCTGTTTCGGTCTTGCCTCACCACGACACTTTTGTTTGTCTCACACTCTCCCAGTGACATTGGTTTGCTGCTCTTAAAGGGACTCAATATTCATTTTGGACAACCCCTTTAAGGAATTTTTCTTTGACATGAAAAACTGACTCATGATCTTTAAATTTAAGACAAATTGGCCGCTTGTGGTAGATGGTGAAGCTATAAAATTGTACAGAGATGATTTGAAATGACTGTAAATGTTTGGTAATGATCACATTTTTTAGCCATATGTCTGAGTGTATGCTGCACTTAAAGAGTGATGGTAAGTTCCATTCTCTGATGAGCATGTGGTGAAGGCAGACAAAGGCCAGGAAACTCCTGTCAACCACGTTTTGACCACTGCAGTTTCAGAGCATGTACTTCCTTTCAAAGGTGTAAAAAAAAAAACACACACACACACAAAGAATTGGACTCCAGGCTGTGAAAATTGGGACTGGGATGTGTCAGAAGGGAATGAAGTCATGTTTTAGATGTTAATAAGAATTTCACATTAATGTGCAACTGTCAGATACTCATTAACAAACTTTTGACACCATCTGAAAACAAAACTACACTGGAAGTTGAAAGTTCATTCATGACTGTGTGAAACTGAAACTCTCACCAGAATGACCAACGGAGCTTTCGACCATCGCGCATAGTTTTCCTCAGCTAGTGGAGTTTTCCAGCCATGGAAGCGTAGAAGTTAAATTTACTTTATTGTGAGCTTTTGAAAAACTTCCAAAAAAAAAAGACTTTATTTCTATGTACATAACCTACAATTCTGTCAAATTACAACAAGCAGTAACATTTCCATTTTTTTAAAGACAGCAATCATATACTTTTAAATAATGTTATATGTGTTTATAGAGCCATATCAGAGACAGGACATATAAGTTAACTATTTACAAAGACACAATAATTACAATGACTGGCTCTCACAATAAACTCAAAACAGCGTTTAAATAGCATATACATGGATGAAAGCAAGTGGGAGAAGACAGATCCTTTACTCAAGTAACAGTAAAATGTTCTGTTACAAGTAAAACTCTTGCATTTGAAATTTCACAAAGCTAACTGGGTCAAAACTAGCTATTAAAATTAGAATATACTCTAACTCCATTATGCAGAACATCCCTTTTAAGAGTGGAGTATTGTCATATAATTATTTTATGTTCTATCATTATTTTATCACCATTATATTACAGCTCTCGGCAATATTCCCTTTTTGAAATGTGGAGAAATGGAAGCATAAAACGATCTACTGGGGGACAGATTTATT
>NW_007579046.1:145665-199451 GCF_000690725.1 Stegastes partitus | reverse complement strand
AAAAAAGTAGCAGCCTATAGTCTGGAATTTACGGTATTTTGTTTGCTTATTTATTAGCCGTAGTGTAATTTTGGTGAGCTCAAATAGTAAAGCACATGATTATTTCTTGATTAAGATGTCAAATTGTAGTTGTATATTTGCATTCCTGAATAGAAAAAAAAATGGTTTTAGTGGTTGGATGTTATGCTTAGTTAATTTCTTTGAGAAGCCCAGTGAGCCGGCTCAAATGTGGGTGTAAAAAGGTGATGGAAGAGTCCGCATTAAAGCACTTCATGATGCTGGATGGTCTCTGAGATAAACAGGGAAGGACATAAAGGGTTCTAACAGTGTGGTCAAGTATGGCTTGGTGTCAGCTACCAAGACTGGTATTTACAAAATGCACCAAGGAAGAGAGAGGAAATGAAAGTTAACTGAAGCAGATGTCAGACACCTCAAGATTTGAAGTACTAGAGACAGAAGGAAGACCACTGCTGATGTTCAGGAAGAGATGAACGCTTCTAGATCAGAGTCCGAGAAAGTCTCCAGAGTGACCAAAAGCAGACGACTGATGGAACAAGGTTCAAAGGGAAGAACAGTTGTAAGAAGCCATTGTTGAGGCCTGCAAACATCCAGAAATGTCTCAGATTTGCCAGCGAGCACAAACACTGGACTGTTGATGGCTCGAAGAAGGTGTTCTGGACAGTTCAAGTTTGAACTCTTCGGTCGGCATCGTCGTGTTTATGTTCGCAGAAAAGCTCGAGAACGTTTCGATGGCAGATGCGTTGCACCCACAGTGAAACACGGTGGAGATTCCATTATTGTATGGGGTCCCATCTGTGGAAACAGCGTGGGCAAATTTGTGATAACTGACGGTATCAAAACAAGAACGTCTACCACAACACCTTAGCGCATCATGGAATCCCTTCTGGCTGAATCTGATTGGTCGTCCGTTCACACACCAACAAGACAGTGACCCCAGACATACGTCAAAGAGACTATGTGACCAAGAAAGAGGAATCTGGAGAACCTGAGCTGATGGACGGGCCTAGTCAAAGCCCAGATTTGAATCCTTTTGAACAAATTTGCGACGTAGTACATTCAAAGTCGCACAAAGGTTTAATCTAAAGCACGACTGTGGGAACAGCTAGAAACTATTTGGAACTCAATAACAAAACTTACATTTTCTGCTAAGTTTGCAGAGTTTTCAAACATAACATTGAAAGTCAAATTAAATATGATGAAAACTGTGAAACTTAAAATAGCCTTTTTTTCCACAATGAGATGTCTATCTGTACATTTGTTTTTATCGAGATAGCACAGTCGAATAGAGTGTTAAAGTTACAGTGCAGATTTGATTTAGCTGTCTTTGTCTGATGTAGGAGATGTAACAGCCCGGCCAGCGGTGCAAAAAAACAGGATGTGGCCAACAGGTTTCACATTCAGAAGTTGTGCGCAGCTTTTGAAGTTTGTGTGTTCTTTTGATAGGTTCAAATCTTACAACTGCACTGTATAATACTAAGCTTTATATATTTGCTTAAATCAAAACACTTTTTTTGGATCGTAGTTTAGTTATTTGGTTGCCTTGGGCTCGTATCGCACTTTAAGGTGCTAGGAAGTAGTACTGATATACATGTAAATAGTCAAATATACACCTTAGTTTCTTTCTCTTTATTGTATCAATTCATTTTAATGTTTTGTTTACTATCTATCTATCTATCCATCTATCTATCTATCTGCAACCTGCACCTGTTTTTGTATCCTGACGTGAAACAACTCAACCTTGAAGAAACAAAAAAATTTAAATAATCACCTTCCTCTTTCCATAAATAATTGTTTCTTATCTGCGCATTCTACTACACCCTGCTGTAGTTCTTCGATTCCCCCTCCCGCCCCCCTCCTTCAAGCCTGCACCTCCATCAAAAGGCTGCAGCTCTTCTTCACCACATTGCATGCATCACACCCATTCTTCGTGTTCTTTCTGTATCCTCTGCACACGCGCTGTGGCACTGTGGGAACACACCCTAAACAGTCCCTCTCTTACCAGTCTACGTTGTCTGTCACCAAACTATAATCTCCGCTCACAACTTTGGTAAGAGTGTTTTTTTTTTTTTTAGCAGTTTATATCCTTCCTACTTTGAAATTGTCAATACATTAGTAACAGGTTTTCTGATAGTTTGTTGGCTTTCCCCCTACCCTACCCTAACATGATTTTAAATACTTGAAGTGTTTATATACCATATTTTACACGGGGAGGGGTTTTTATAGTCGCAGTACTGCAGGCATTAATTTACCATGTAGGTGAGCTACCTTCAATGCTCTTCAGCTTCATATGCACTTCTGTTTTTAAACTAGTATTTATAGGCAATACTTTATATTTGACATCAGCATGATTAACCCTGGCTAAAGATGTTTCCTCGTGTGGCAGGCTGACTGATGCTGTTCAGTTATCATTTTGACAGGAAACCAGCAACGCTGCAAACGGTCTGCATAGCTTCCTGTCATTCCAGTCGATGCAGTAAACTTATATTTAAACAAGACAAGAGAAGAAAATACAGACTTCCTGTTACATCAACAGCGTGAGTACAGATATTATCATTACTTACATGTCAGCTCTAAAGTTTTTTTTTTGCGAAATGAACTTGATCCTTTTGTTCTCTGGTGTTGTATTCGGTTGATAGTGAATCACGAAGGCGCCTTTGTCATTCAGTGCAATGTTGAAAGATGTTAAGGTTTAACTGCAAGAACCGTGAGCCGTCATTTACTTTATTCTTTTCTTCTTTTTTTTCTCTCTCACAGATTCTGAATGTAAATGTACTGGTGGATCTTTGGATGACTAGTTCATCGCTGCTTTAGAAGTACCAGGAAACGCCCCGTACCAGAGACAACAAGCCATTTGGGATTTTCCTACTCAACAGGAATCCTTTTACGGGGTACGTACATTTCCAAATGAAAATTTAACTTTATAGTGGAGTTAGAGCTCAATAATACTTTGCGGTGCTCTGGTAAAGAAATAATTTGACACTTTTGGAAATATATTTTTTTATATTTTTTGTTGAGAGTTAAATAAAAAGACTGACCAGTTAGCTTAGCCGAGCATAAAGACAAAAACCAAGGGTAAACAGCTAGCCTCGCTACACGTAGCAGCGCCAAAGCTTCTCAACGTGTCATTTGTCTCATTTGTTTGGTCTGTACGAAAACACAAATGTAAAATGGGTTGTTGGGATACTTGGAATAGAATTTAGCTTCACACAGTCTTAATGCTAAGCTAACCAACTGCTAATCTCAGCTACATATTTACCAAACAGATGTGTGTTGATTTTGCCGCATCTAGCGCAGCAAGAATGATGATAAAGTATTTCCCAAGTTTGTAAACTGTTTGTTTAGCAGACAATCCCACCAAAACTAACAAAATTGATAGAACCCAATGTCCAAAGTGTGCCCGTTCTAAAGCTGAACCTCTTCTTTCTCCTTACTTCAGGCATGAGCGAGTCTGGGGCCACCATGGATGCTTCTGATACTACTGTGTTGCTCCTTGTTCTCTTGCTAGTAGTCCTAATTTGTTCGCTGATTTTCGTTTACAAAAAGTTAAACAGGGATACTCATGGAGAATATACAGTCAGGAACATGGTTTATAAGGAAGGAGGGGTGAGGGACCGGGTGAGAGGGGCAGCATTGGCGGTGCAGACATGCGTCGGCGTCCAGCTGTGGCCTCGCAGTGAAGCGAGCGAGCATGGAGAGGAAATGCAGGAAATCCAAGATGAGGAGCAGCAGGTGGAGGATAGTGGTAACCAGGGGAGTGACACGGAGGGAGAGGAGGAACAAGAGGAGGATAGCATGTTGGCATGCGGTAAAGCAGGCAACTCTTCCAACAATAACTCAAGTTTGGATGTTTCGGAGAAAGGGGAGGAAGCCAGGCTAACAGATGCGCCACAGGCAAACGCAGAGGCGGAGAAGAAAGAGGAGGAAAAGCAGGAGAAAGTGGGAGAAAAGCAAGATGAACAGGAAGCGAGCGGAGGGGCCGGATTGTTGATAGACCTGAAGCAGTTCTCTGGAAGTGCCATCTGGTCTGGAGAAGAGGGAGGTGAGGGTAAAGGGGACGATGTGACCGCACTGTGAGGACAATCAGGGAACATGAAGTACAAGGAACCTTCCTTTGATCGTCACTTTTGTAACCAAGATTGTAAAAATTAGAATAAAACTTAGGATAAAACTTTATTGATCCCGTCGGTACAACACCTCAGGGAAATTGCTAAAGTAAATAAATTTGTAAATTTGCTAAAATGCTGAGGTTGAGCTGTCAAAATATTTTTATTTTATTTTCCAATTTAAAGATCTAATTGCTTTCCTGCTTTGACGGGGGGAAAAAATAGTCAGTCCAGTGAAATGGTGTAGAAATCAGCTGATAAACATTCACCATGTGTAAGTTTTGAATTCCATCCAGACTCCAAAAACTTCCCAAACTCTCCGGGGAGATGACCTCATTTTCTTATCTCCACTTCTGGAGGCATCAGGATGAAAAGTAAATGAAGCTGTTAGAAATACACCAGAGTACACTATGTTGGATTTTGAATATTTGTTAAGAACTGTGTTGACTTTGATATTGTGAACTGTGCCATATGTGTTTTGATGTTGCTTAAAATCTTTAATCTTTGCATGAAAATTAAAAACAGAAAAACTCAAAAGATTCAGCGGTGTTGGTATTGTTTGTTACATTGAAAACAATAAGTTAATCAAACATAACAGATTGATCATTGTTCATAGATCAGGTGTTTTTTAGATGGTCCCATCTTCCAGAACGATCAAACGTGTGGGCAGATTAGAGTCACCTTGTGTTCTGGTATGAGTGAGATTTGGTTTCAACATTGTGGGAGGACACAAAAAGCTGGGGTGTGAACATCCTCCTCCTGAAATGTTTTGACTGAGCACCACTTCATTTCCCGTATTATTTTTTATTTCTTTATGCAACATTTTGTGCTTTTCATACATTCGTTCATGGTGAGCATGCTTCTGCTCACGTAGAGAAAACCACAGACCTCTTGCTGTGGTGGGCTTCCAAAATAAAAGCCTGTTGCTGCTTTCAGACTTTTGGGCCAATTCTCTAAAAAGCAAGACTATACCTGTCCTGTTCTTCTATCAAGATTGCATTTTTAAGATTTATTATTGCTAGTTGTATGTAGAGAAAAACATGTTTTCTTAATGAAAGGCTGTATATAGGATTATAATGTATGTATCTTTGCTGTCGTAATCAGAACAGACCAGGACAACAGCTGTGTCACTATTAACTCGAAATGTTACACATAAACGAGCTGACTTACTTTCATGTTTAATGAGCGACTTAAAAGTTATTTCATGACTATATCAGTGAAATGTACTCCAGGACATGATGCGTGTAGTAGTAGTAGTAATACGTGTATTTCCACTGTACTGGCATATGGGGATGTAGCTCAGTGGTAGAGCGCATGCTTCGCATGTATGAGGTCCCGGGTTCAATCCCCGGCATCTCCACACTCTTAGTATGTACTAATTTTTCTGCACATTTAAAGCACCAGAACCAGTGGGAAGCAGTACATCGATGTAAAACAAATCCTTAATTGAAGCTTTTTTTCTTTTTCTTTTTTTAACAGAACGGTATGGCACGCTTCAACCATGAACACCGAGTGTGTGAGAGGAGACGCTTCTGATTGGAGAACAGCGGCACCTGCTTGAATCTGATTGGACGCCGGATGCCCTCGAGGCGTGGTTCCCGCACGCGAATATCATTTTTCGCCGGCCGAGTTTCTTCCAGAGGTGGATGAGAGGCATCGATCGAGGCATTATGGACGAGCCGATAGGTAAGCCTAGGTCAAAGTAGGTTAAGTGTACTGAAGGAAATCACCAGAGCAAATATATAACCGGGACTCGGGACTTTACCTCAAGACTGAAGACAATCTCACAGTGACAGATGGATAATTTCTAAAACACCAAAATTGTTCCACAAAGATTGAGAGGAAACACTGGAGCCGATCAAACCGGGTAAATATTAAAAGTCATCTTTCCAAATAAGTACGCTTCCTTTACACTGACCTGTGAGGAAAAACAAGAAGGAGATGAAGGAAAGCAAAAGCAGCCTTTCAGCGCAACCATCACAGTCCTTCTGTTACCGTTACCTATTTCACGTGTGCCGCACCACCGTGTGCATCCAAGTTGCATCTTCTGCTCTCACCCAAACTTGATTGTGCCTGAGAAATGATTCAGTAGACGTCACTCATCTGCATAGGGAATAAAATGCACCCATCCAGCAAGGCTTTATGCGCCCTGAGACGCTCTGTTTTCCCCCGTGCGATAAAAAGGAGCTACTAATTGCTGCATATCCGAAACTACAAACATGGAAGGTATAGTATGCATGTGTTGTCAACCAGAAATGTTATTCTTACATCCAGATAGGAGACACATCTGGGCTGCGAACTGTTCAAGATGGATGCAGCGCCGCTGTGCGCAGGGATGCATGGCGGAGAGGCAGCGGGGTATCTTTAAATGCCCATCACCTCCGCGCTTCCTCTTTTTCTTTTTTTCTCTCTCTATTTTTTTTTAATGCCACAACATTGTCATTTTGTTTTCCATCCTTGCAGGAGTAGGATGTTACTAGCATCCGCCGTAGTGGTATGGGAATGGCTGAACGAGCACGGACGCTGGCGGCCCTACAGCCCCGCTGTCTGTCATCACATCGAGGCAGTCATCCGGAGCGACCCGCGGAGTGGTAGTCTTGTCCTCGGCCAGGTGGACTCTCGCCTCTCGCCGTACATCATCGATTTGCATTCCATGCACCAGTTCCGACAAGACACAGGTGAGAAACAGAGGACAGGGGCAGAGGCACCCGGCGGAGGGTGTAACGGTGGAGCCGGGCCTAAGGTAGAGGCCTTTTTTTTTTTTTTTTTTTTTTTTACTGCTCATGTTTATCTTTTCAAGTGATGAAACAGTATTTTATGATCTGATGAGAGTGCTTTGCTGCAAATTGTTTCATGTAATTATCTTGTGTGTTGGCATTGTTTTGGTTTAAATCCCCCCAAAATACAGCCTCTCAGAGGTTCCACCTGTTCCAGTTTTTTTAGTGTAACATTAAATTCATGGAGCTGTGTTGTGCATCTGTGGTGCTGAAAGATGTCAGCTCGAAAGTGAGTCATTCTGGTGGGATATGTGTGTGTTTGCATGTAGCACTGAGGCCACAATAGCAGCTGAAGTGTTTAGTCATACAGCATTTTACTGTAAATATCAGTAATGATCATTTCACTGGACACCAGAATTCATCGTGCACAGCTTCATGAGCAGGGCAGCGTAAGACAAAGAAGGGAATGTTAGACACCCCAACGTCGCCCTTCTCTCTCAGCACTGGCTGCCAAAAGCCATTGTGTGAGTTTGTTTTCCAAACCCTAACAGCCTGAAATGGGGGGATGCCCCCGATCTAAATACAAGAGCAGTGGGAGGAGGAAAATGGGGAGAAGAGTGTGGAGGAATTTCAGGAGTCTGATGAAATGAAGTTAACAGGAGCAGCTTTTATGAATGAGGCCCTTTTATTTAATGTCTACAGATACTCTGACACAGTAGGTAGAGTTGAGTTACTGTTTTGCTGTATGTTTAACACTCACTGGAACTGTTTTAACTAAAGACACAGAAGAATGCAGTGTGTGTCATAAAAAGTTTACACAGTTTGTCGGCTGTTTTTGCTGCAATTAAAGAGAAACAATCAAGTGCAAAATATAAAAGTAAAGATTTTTTTTTTCACTTTCATCTCAAGCTCATCCATCTTATGTGGTCTACTTATAGGGAAATGATTGATATGTGGAGGCTTTACAGTACCAAGACTCTGTAGAGCTTCTCTAGACACCCAGGGAAAGCAAACACAGCCAGCTTTGGGTTGAATCAAGGCTGCCAGCCAATCAGAATTCAGAACACCGTGTGCTGTTACCAGGGGCAACCTGTTTGCCCAAATTCTTAGCAAGCAAACACAGACATGTTGAATTTGTTAGAGTGGTTTTCTCTACTTGTGCAGAGCAAACATTGGTGTCGTCACGTACCTCCTCTCTCATCACCTAACATCATGTTGGTGTTCAGTAGAGAGAAAGATGCTCAGTATTTGTGATCAGAAACTTTCTGTTTACACTCTTCTTCCACATGTGTAGTCATGTACATTGACATGCAGTAAAGCCACAAAAACACCACACCTAGTTGAAATGTTCACATATGGATTATGGATCTTTTTCTTATGTTGTGATCCCTTCCTCAGGTACCCTTCGACCGGTACGACGCAGTTTCTACGACCCCACATCAGCACCAGGCCAGGGTTGGTTGTGGGAGTGGGAGAACGACGCTGGCAGTTGGACAGCGTACGACACGGAGGTGGGCATCGCCATCCAGGCAGCACGTGATCGTCAGCAGCCCTGGCTGGACCTGGCACCACTGGGTTTCTGCTACCTCATTGACTTTGAAAGCATGACCCAAATCAATGGGCAGACGCAGCGCTGCCGACGCATCCAGCGCCGGTCTGACCTCGCTTACCCGCTGGTGTCTGGGCCCCTACCCAAGTCCCATCACGCCTGGGGTCCCACGTCCATGCCTGCACATGGAGGACTACTAGGCGTTGATGTATCCGGAGTAGGCATGGGGCTCAGGATGAGCAGCAGCGGGACTGGAAATGGGAGCGCGTACCCCAGCGGGGCGCTCCCCGCTTCGGCCATCACCTCCTTGGGACAACCGTGTGCTTGCCAGCAGTGTATGTTGGTGCTAAGTGTCAAAGCAGGCACCATGTCGACTGCTCACACGCTGGGCCGGAGACCGCTGCAGACCAAGCCACCTAGTCCCAAACTAAGCAGTCACCCCATCCCAGGAGGGTCTTACTCACTAACCCTCCCTCGACCTCCAACCCTATCGAGGTCACTTTCACCCCACAGGACGTCCATAGTCGGGGCGACAGGTGGCCTCAGTATGGGTGGAATGGGAGGTGGAGGAGGTTTGGGTGCCAGTGGTATCGGCGGTCCCAACTTTGGCTTTGGAGGAGGCTTCACCCACTCGCTTTCCCTTCTTGGCTCAGCCACTGCCGCCCTCTCCATTTCCTCCAATCGCCCCCCGCCACCTCCCCTCCCGCCTCCTCCTCCGCCTCCCCCTCCCCTCTCCGCCGCACCCTCATCGGTCACCACCTCCCCGCCTCACCCCTCCACCTCTTCCTCCCTGTCCACTTCCTGTTCCGCCCTCACGGCACCCGCCCCGGGCCCACCTCTCATCTCCACAGCTGCCTCCACGTGCACACCCTCGCCTTCTGCCCGCGTCCTGGGTCCAGTGTCTTCATCCGGTGCTGCTGCCTGCACAGCCCCTCTGCCGCCGCGGTCAAGCCTCGCAGGGCTGAGCCGTCCTGCACTGCAGCGCATCGCCATGGCTCAGTCACGTGCCCTTATCGCCTCTGGGTGAGTAAAGAAATCACTGTATCCACACCTTCATTGTGAACAAAACATACTACCATGAGAAAAAAATGTCTTGGTCAGGAATTCAGCCCTTATATGTTTGTTTTTTTCTCAATTTTAGCTCCATAATTGAACATTTCTTCCACACGACTGACTATGATTTTTAATTCTGTTAACAAATAGTGTAACGTTCCTGTAAAGGCACGAAATGAAAATGTAGCAAATAACTTTCCAAGACACTTTATTTTCATCTTGAATGCCCCTCTAACATTTCACCACAATAAATTAAATGACTGCTTGTTTAGGAATGAGTTGTTTGGAGCCAGCATCTTTACTGTTTTTGTCCATCAAACTATTCCACAATCTTTCTTGACATAAATATTCCACAGCAGTATGTATGTTGCAGCTTACTTGCTCCAAAGAACACTTTCAAACAGCATGTAAACAGAGAACTTCTTTCTTACTTAGGAAAACATCCGATCTTAATTTAAAACCAAAAAGAAAAAAAAGACGCTGCTAACCAATAAGAAATGTAAAAAGAAAAATCTAACAGGATTGGAATTTCCTATTTGTTTGGACCGTCTTTCCACAATGTCTGACATCATGGTCATTAGCATGCATGAGCCTTTAATCTTTGTGGCAAAGTCCACCAGGCTTAATCATTTCCATGAAAAAAAAAACAAAATGGGACATTCATAGTGAACAAGCTCTCACAAGCTTCCAGACATTGCTATGTGAACACTAAATGATAATACCTATAATAATGATCATACTAAACACTCACCAGTGCACAAGTTTTACAAACTGAAAGTAAAGTGAGGATGCTTTCAGAAATAATGCAATTTAAGTGATCAGTTAAGGTCATACAAAGTGCAGTAAACAGACATGTCACATTCAGATTTGCTGTGTGAACATCTTTAAAACAAAACCAGGACATTCTTTGGCAGTTACGTTGTTCTAAACATCTTGGAGAACTTGCCTCACTTTCTCTGTTTTTGATGTGATCCCACACTGGCCCCTATGTTGAGATCTGTGTATTTTTGGGCTTGTTGTCATGCTGCCCCGTCGATTCTGGACAATCAGATAGTATTGCATGATGAATACAAGTCTAAACGTCTTAAGGTGTATCTGCACAGCACCACATGGACGTAGTTTCCATGTAGTTTCCATACAAACACAGGGCTCCAGATGAACTTTTTCACTTTTTTTGTTGCACCTCCCACTTTGTCACAGGTAAAGCATGTGACTTGCTGAACATTTTCTTATAGATACAATTTACCGATGCTCCCTAAACGCCCCACATAGCAGGCTGTGGAAGCTGCTGCTTGGTGGCTGCAGTGTGCTCAGACAAGTGTGTGACCAAAAATAAAAAGAGTAAACTAGGACGTTTTGATGTCAGATTTGTCCAAGATGAAGTCAGTAATTTTTTTCTACATGCAGTCTTTTCTATAAGCGGAAAAAACAGCGTATTTAGGTGCACTCGGCTTTTTAAGAATTATTACAGTACACTGAAGTTGTAGCTGCATGCGCCGGTTACAGCGACACTAATACAGCTCATCATGCACTCGCACCAATGCAACTACTTGAAATTCTAACTCACACACTCTCAAGAAAAGGCGCCACATGGAATCCTTCAGGAAACCCTTCAACCCTCTGAACCTCACAAGGGTGGTTTGAAAGGCATGTTGTCATGTTTATGCTCCATGTGTCATTTAAAAATTAACCAAAAGAGCAGTTTGCTGTAGGTAGAGTCTGTAAAAAATAAATAAATAAATAAATGGTGCTCTTTGTGCAACCAAGAAATGATTAGTGACTCGAATGTGACCCAACAGTCATGTTGCAAAAATTCATAACCTTTGAAGCTCAGCTGGGAGGAACCGCAGGCAGTGTTTACATTGAACAGAGACAAGACAAGCATGGAAACAAGTCCTACAATTTAATTTGGCTTTTATCCAAAGCGACGTACATCTGAGAGGAGATACAACACAAATGAAATATGCAAATAATAAAATATCTTTAGTATGTAGAGTCACCATTTTTGAAAATGTGTACATGCTGATTCCATTTTTTTATTTTTTTTGTAAAATAAATAATCAAAGAAATTCAACTTTTGTTTTTCTTTTTAATGATTGATGTTAGAGATATTTTAATCCTCTTCTAGCCGTGGTTATCCTGTTTCCATAGGGATGCAAGACTCTATATTGCAGTGAAAAATGAGCCCACAGTGAGGAAAGATGTCAAGAACAAAAAATAAATAGATTGTTTAGAATGTAGAGGGCGTGTGTACAGTTACAGAGTTATCTGGATAACTTTGCTGCATAAAAGTTTGACTTCTTTCAAATATAAAATGTGGATTAGTATTTAAGAGACATGTTAACTAACAAATGACATTTTGAGTGTTGATTGTGTGAATCAAACACTGGACTTTTTTTTTTTTATCACTTGTGATGTCAAATCTTGGAAATTTCAGTCAGGAAAACTTCAGTGTGTAGATTTAACCCTAAAAGCTGTCTGGTGCTAAAGATGATGACAAAAGTGCGCAGAGTTGCAGCTGTAATGAAAAATATCATTTACTTTGAAATACTTTCAATAGTTGAAGATGAATGCAACGTGTCAGTACGGATTTCACGACAGCAAGGGTTTAAAAAGTGCTGAAGTGAATCTTGACTCTTGAAAAAGTCTCATTAATGAGTCCAATGCAGAGTTTGATGCTAGAAGACTGTTTTCACTTTCATCTGCTGAGAGGTGAAAGTAAACTGTGGATTTTTTTTTTTTGATGAAGGAAAAGGTGTAGATGTGACAGTAAGAAGTTTTGATTATTCAGCATCCATGTGTGTCCGTTAGATCTTTAGGTGTTGTGACAAATAATGTGCCGGCATCAGAGGATGATGAGGGAAGTCGCAGTATCTGTGTGTCGTAGCCAGAGGGCGCCGTGTAGTAAACTGTCTGCTGTTAGAAGGAGGTTCACTGGAGTTAAATGAATTAATTAGACTTTTCTAAACACAGGTGTTGTTTTCTGCTGTCGGTTCAGTTGTCCTGCTGTGTGGGTTACAAGCGTTAGCATCAAGTTCCTCACGATCATTAAGTCCACACGTTTCTTATATGTTGTGCAATTGCTTCAGTTTACAGGTGAAATGCGTCCAACAGTCCCATCACTGAAGCACATTTAATCTGTTAGCAGGTCTGCAGGTCTACTGTGCTGAAACATCACAACATGCTGAGGGTAGTTTTCACGTGACAGCAAAGTAACAGTGATTCCTCACATTAGTTAAAACCCTCTCCATAAAACACCACTTTAACAAGCGCTAAGCCTCAGATTAATACAAAATACTGCAGGCGTTTAATGTTTTTGCCTCGCTAATCTCTGTATTTTGCGTCCGGCGAGCTGCGCGACAGACGGGGTCTTCACACGCAGCAGGTGAGAGTATTCTTCTGTCCCGCATATGGCTGCACCTGCTGCTGTGGTAAAACCACCAGCGTCACTGATCTACAGTCTCTCTGATCCCATCAGCTTTGGATTTTTTGTTTTTTTTTTCTCTGCCTGCTGCTTTATCCCCGCGTTCATTCATGGTACCGCGTGAACACTGATGCACATGCGGGAAAAATCCTTCAAAGCTGGTGAATCTAAAGTGCATGTGGGCAATTAGGCTCGCTCACTTATAAAGTGGGTAATTTAAAAAAATAAAAGTGCTTTTGCTGCTACTGTGATTGAAACTTCACTTTTACAGAATTCTGTTCAAATGTACAACTATAAAGTTCTACTTGACTCTGTAGTCTACGGTTACATTTAAACATTCATTGCGTAATTTTGTGCCCTCCCTCTGGCAATGACAGTAACTATACAAACACTGCATGCCTATGATTTATGATCGCTGTCATTTTAGGACTGCAATCCACCCCCAGAATACCAAGTTTCACTTAAATATGGCCCATCAGAAATTCTTCTGGACTCTTCTTAGATTTTCTGTAGGGACGTCCGACAACATCGACCCACCAATATTGGTTGATATTGGCACGAAAATGTTATATCTGTCAATGTCGTTAGCGTTTTTTAAAAGATAATGCCTGCCACATTTACATGATGTGTTAATTCCACGACAGGAGATATGTGATGTTACCTAAAATTAGTTAAATAGCCCACATATATGGGTATCAGTATCGGTTGACATCGGAATCAGAAATTGAGAGTTGGACATTATCGGCATATTGGATCTTGGCAAAAAGCCAATTATGGACACCACAGATTTTCTGTCATAATCCTGGTTGCGAGCTCACTTCTATCGCCACAGTTGCTCCCCTCTTCAGCTCCGAGAAACACAAAGCGTTTTACCTAGCACTAAGGCTAAAGGCCAATTGGTGCTTTTTGCGTCCACGCACTCATCCGCAACGAGTTTGCATACTCGTAAATTTTCATCCATGCAAACCTGTGAGGGATTACCAACAAATGGCGCCCAAAGCAAATTCTTGTTGAGTTTGAATACAAGTAAATTCTCAGTCACCCTCACCTTTAGAGGAGTAGTCGCTGCCGGGCTCTGCTGTGATTTTTCATCAGTGGTGAAAGTTTGATGGTCTCGTGTTGCAAATACATGGACCAGACGTGGCCATCGGACAGGCCGTCTGGTGCTGTGTGGTTCCTATAGCACCTCCTCTTTCCTTCATATGCGATGGAAATAAAGTAACGCTGGTTCAGCACGTTGATCAGAGGTCAGGAAGCCTTCCACAATAAGGATGTGAGTCTCCTCCTTGTGGTTGCACTTTGGGACGATCTTGGTATCCAGGGTGTTATCAACGCCATGAGACTTCTTAGACCGGGTTCTCCGGTTCTCACAGTGGGAAGTTGTTCATTTTTTTAACGCATTATTTTTTCTGTAATTAATTAATCATAAGTAACACGTTAAAGTCCCAGACACATAATCAGCAT
This sequence comes from Stegastes partitus, assembly GCF_000690725.1. Classification (NCBI taxonomy): domain Eukaryota; kingdom Metazoa; phylum Chordata; class Actinopteri; family Pomacentridae; genus Stegastes; species Stegastes partitus. The sequence goes on along the minus strand of NW_007579046.1, from coordinate 185,120 downwards.
TGTGTGAAATTGATTGATTGGCTTGAATGTAACAAGGATTTATGTATATATTTATTTCCCGACGTAATGGTACTTTTCAAGTGAAATCTCCTCTGATAAACTTCAATATTTACTTTTTGCTCAGTTTTGGTCGACACCAAATCAATGGAACCCTTCAGCCGACACTTCCTGCTCACTGAGCAGGCGCGGTGCGTTTTTAGGGAGCTTTTGCCGAGAGAACATTGAGTTTGAGCCACAATATTAAAGTTTGCAAGATGCAAAATTAAAACAGTGAGCTGACAGACATTCAATTAACTGCTGAGTCGAAGGGATGGCAGCTGAGTGATCATTTACTTTGGGTTGGATTCAGTGGCTCACACTGTTTCACATCTCTCTGCTGAAAATGATCCCTATACATCTCAGCAATAAATAGAATGATTCTGTTCGCAAAACTTACTTAAATGCAGTGTTTTGTGTTGTAACAAAGTGCAGTAAATGTGTTTAACAAAACACCTCATTTGAATGGTTCTTTCACATTTCTGAGCAGAATGTGATCCTGAGTTTATAATAGTACCGTTTATTTAAGATCAGAACATGCAGAAAAGTCTTGAAGCAGCAAAAGGAAGCACAAAAACACATGTAGTATATGTATAGATACATAACTTTAAAAGCTAGAATACTAGATGTATGTCATTATCAATAAACAGAAGGAAGGAAAAATAATGTAGATGTCGATAGTCAAATATTACCAATATTGGCTTTTTAACAAATATTGATTTTAAATGTGTTTGTCATTGGGCTGTAAATTATTCTAAAAAAAAAAATGATAGTATATTATGATTGTAGTCAATAATAGGGATGACATCATCAGCAGCAACAGTTAATAAAGGCTTAAAAAACAAATATCAGCACCAAGTTTCTACTTCTTCTATTTTCATTGCTTCTACACAGCGTGAAACATGGTGCGATAATTACAACTTTTCCAATTAAAAGCAATTCCTGAAGACTTTTCTACATCTTCCTCTTGTAAATCACTGAGATTTAGTTTGTTTCTTTTTCTTCTGCGAACTTTCATATGAGTTGGCAAACAACTGGGCTGCGTTCTAAATTGCATACTTTATTTTTTCTTTACGTTAAGTACCGCAGCCGCCTTCACAAAGCACATAGTGTTTGATGCAGTATGTATACGTATAATTGGAACATCCTACTTCTTTATAATATGTAAAGCTTAATTATGGTCATGCGAGACACGACAATGTAACTATCTGTAGGATTGTGGATGAGAAAGAATGCTGGTTTACATACTACACAGTCTGACCATATGTAGTATCTGGGTATTTTTTGGCATGCTACATTTGAACATTTGATAAACTATGTATTGGGAAATACTAAATCTTACTCAGGCATACTACTACTATACTAAGTTTTACCATTTTGAACATCCATCCATCCATCCATCCATTATCTATACACCGCTTAATCCTCACTAGGATCACGGAGGGGCTGGAGCCTATCCCAGCTGACTCAGGGTGAAGGCAGGACAGGTCACCAGTCTATCACAGGGCCACACTTAGAGACAGACAACCAAGCACACTCACATTCACACATACGGACAATTTAGAATCACCAATTAACCTCAACATGTTTTTGGACTGTGTGGGAGGAAGCCGGAGAACCCACGCACATGCAAACTCCACACAAAAAGACACGACTTTCTAGCTGCGAGGCGACGGCGCTAACCAACTGCAGCCCTCATTCTGAACAACAACAAGCAATTTCAAACTGAATTCACCTTTTTAAATCTCAGCCGGCTCCCTGGGCTCCTCTCAGAAGTCAGAAATGAATAACATTCAACCACTAAAAGTAATTTTTTCTGTTCAGGGATGCAAGGAAATGACTATAATTTGACATCTTAATCAAGAAATAATAATGTGCTTTACTATTTTTACTATTTTTTCAGTTTTTTTAATGTAAAATATTAAATTTGAAAACTCACAGATAACAAAAATAATTATATTTTACCATTAAAAATATCATTTTGGTTAAAGAGCTTCTACATACTGGTGTATTAACCATAACAGAGACAAAAGATAATTTTGGTAATTGCCAATGCTGTTAATTTAGTGCAGCTGTGGCATAAACCTAACGTTGGGTGGTGGTCTAATAAATTTATTAAGCACTGTAGTTATTAAAAGCATGTGTAACTAAACCTACACCCCCTTCTATCAACAGTCTAGACTCCAAAGCAATTAATGAAAACAAGCCTCATTTACCTTTTTCATTCGTTCAAATGTCCTCATAATCGACATGTTTATAGTGAACATTTAAGAAGAATCACATTTTTTTATATCTGCACCTGCTAGTGGGCCTTTATGATAAGAATAGGCCAAAAAAAAAGAGTTAAATCCACTTGATGGAGAGAAAAACAGCCAGAATGATTAGAAAAATATCATCATAGCAGCTACCTAGTTGATACACAATAAGTATTAAAAAGACTAATCTTTTGCAGATGTGTCAGTGAGTCCGTTGTTCCCATTTTTTTCTTGCTGAGAGAGTTTGCCTGCAGTGAAACGGAGCAGATGGTTTTCTTAAGTGAAGTGGATGCGACTCCAGCGTCACAGATCATCCCGGTGACGAGACCACACACCTGCCGCACGCGATTTTCTTGCGCCAAACTATTTGTGCTCGATCAGAGGTTTTACTTTTGCATTCATTCAAGGCGTGAGCTCGCATCTCCAGTAAGCGCAGCAGCAGCTTGTGTGCTTCTGTCGTCCAGATGGAAGTTGCTCTAATGCCAGCAGCTTAACTGGGATCACAAAAAACGTGACTTCTCCCCTCCTCTAGTGTTCCAGCCTTTCCCTGCGTTTCTCCCGCCAGGATGTTTTTTGACTTTAAGTAACGTAGAGGACGTGCACAGAGGGAGTTAATACCACAACTAGGTCACTTGGTTTGTTGGTAAACAAACAAAAATAGTGACACAGGACAGTGTAATCAGATTGACCAGTACAAGGACTGAACGTTTACAGTGATTCTTAACTGTAAGGTTTTCCATGTCATTGTTACATCATTTATTTAAAGAGGAAGCGTTGTTGTTGATCAATAAGAAACTCTTTTGTAACCTGTTACTGGCATCATAGAAAAGTTACAAATGTATATTCTTAGATAAGATAAGATAAGATAAGATAAGATAAGATAAGATAAGATAAGATAAGATAAGATAAAATAAACTGCCACAACGTGAAATAGGATGACCTTCAGTCCAGTTTTGACTTTTTTCCTGCAAAAACTGAACAAATGTGCTTTATTAATTTAAGATGAGCGGGTTTAACAGCAGAAATGTTTCAATAAATGGATCCAACACATTTCCTTTAAACTGGAAAAGATCATTATCTCACATAAAAGACATACAGACACTGGTCGTCTTGATATCTGCTTGAAGCTTGGAGACGTAGATGCTTTAAAATACATGAAACTTTTATAAACAAAGATCCATCAGAAGACAAATCCACAGGAAAAGCCAGATGTGTATAGTGTCAATATTAACATCAAGAACAAAATAGAGATAAATAGTTATTAGTGTAGCGTTGATGGAGTAAGCGATTCTAGAGAACCAACCTGGAAATGATTGGGATTCAACAAAACAGTAGCAAAGATGAAATGAAATTAGACATAAAAATAACATAGCACATTCTAGAGCAAAATGAAAGTACAATAAAGGCCAAAGGGTGGACTATTCCATAAACAAACCAACTCTCTCGAGATAAACATGGGTTTATCTTAAAAATACATTCAGGTTTCTACTGGATTGTAAAGGAAAGAATCAGAACAGTTCGACGTTTTCTCTCCAAAAATATTCAAACCGATCTTTATCTAAATGGACAATTACTGTTATATTTAACAACGTGCCGATTGATCGCAGCAGTTGTGTCGTGTACGGCGGCCTTATGGCAGCGTGACGTAGGACCTGACAGGTAATCTCTCCCACGGTGACTCTCTGGCCTACAACCAGAGTTTAGTCAACAGATGGGAACAGGTGGATTAGCCCTATAAAAGAGGGAAGACACCTGACAGCAGCTCACAAGCCGAGCAAGAGAGACACACAGGGACAGAGACGTCCATCGGTTGAACTTCAGGATCAATACGAGACAAAAGAAAGGAAGTAGGAAGACATTCGTTGGAATATTTGTGGGTTTTGTCCAGCAAGAACAATGACTGTTATCAAAACCGGCAGACCGTAAGTACACAGACGGTTGTAGCTGCTTTATCGCTGTTCTGGTGCGATTGTAAAATAAGTTTTAGAATAGAACAACTTTGATTAGTCCCACAAGATTTGCAACGTCATAGCAACAAAGTGACAGTAAGAAAAAGAGGAAAACACAAGTATAGATTAGAGAGGCGAGGTATATCCACTGTATGTATGACTGAATGAATGAAATATAGATTTCAAACAAAAATTAAATTACAAACAAAATACAAAAAAAAACAAGGAAAAAAATGTAGAAGTATATTACCTCCCACCTCCTTATCACTCTATGATTCATTATAATATTACATGTTCCTATGGATTTAATATAAAATATGCATCAATATATAATCAATTAGCTGCACTGTTATACAGTATATAATTATACCTTATACATAATATCTTCACAATAAATGTGTCATTTACTAATAGATTGTTATAGAAATGTATATTATCAATATAAATATTTTACAACACTACACCACATATGTATACAATTCTGCAATTTCATTTGGCTTTTATCCAAAGCGACGTACATCTGAGAGCAGATACAACACAAGCAGGGATCTGGTCAGGAGAGAACAATCTAGATAATATGTGTGTGTGTGTATATAGGCCTGCATACATATACATATTAATGAATAATGGATTTAATATACAATATTATGTTATATATAACAATATTTAGTCACCCTCTTTGGGATATATGTGATACCACTACTAGTTAGTCATTAACAAATAATATTATACAATAGAAGAAGAACACAAGGATACGAGGAGCACAAAGAATATTTACATGAATGAATTACACTTGACAGTTGGCTGTTTTCATCTGTTAAGGAGAAAAAAAATCTTCAAGACAGCTGTGGTTGAAAATAAAAGAATCTGTTAAACAACAAATTTACTAAATCACTCAAATTAAAATGGATCATGCTGTATGTTTTTAAAGCTGTTATAATTGGACCTGAGTTTCCTGGTTTTAAGTTGAACGTCCAAGTGCCTCGTGATGCCACACCGTCCCAACCTTAAGCCTCATAGCAGCTAAAACTGTATCTGGCGATTATAGGACAGTATGTCAAGTCGTGATTGTCGTGTTTGATTCTGCACATGACCCGGCAAAAGCTCCTTACCCTGATGACACGAACCGAAGTAGAAGCTAACATATGCTGCAGACAGCTGTGTGTAATTCCGCCTGTTCGCAGGTGACTCGACAACTTCTGTCCAGGCCGGGGTGACCTGGTCTTTGGCGTGTGGACTTACAGTGTGTCAGCATGTTGTAGATTAATGTAAGTTTTTTTGTGTGTGTGTTTCAGAGTGCCAACAGTTCCAGTGAAGAACCTGAATGGATCGAGCCCTGTACACCCTGCACTGGCAGGTAAATAAAGATCGTTGTACTTAAATTAACCAGAAATACTTAAACTAGATTATTATGTATAAAATGTCGAGGCATCTGAAGTTTGTTGTAAAAATAAACTACAAAACAAACAAAAAAAGGACTTTACACCCATTTCCTAACACAGCTATTGGCATTTATCGTCATATTTAATCTGTATTTCAGTGGATCACCTCATATAATTCCAGGATAAAATGCTCAATGAGTGTGTCAAATTAGTGAGTGTGTCAAATCCCCCCCTCTGCTGGCTGCTTACAGGCATTACAGGCATCCTGATGAGCGCAGCAGGACTTCCTGTCTGCCTGACCCGCCCTCCCAAGCTGGTGCTTCATCCTCCACCTGTTAGCAAGAGTGACATCAAACCTGTTCCCGGACTAGGCCACTGCTGTCGCAAGACCACAAAGAAGCAGGCCCGCAAAGGTGGGTTTAAGATAAATACTGAATTCAATACAGTAGTCCGGCTCATGAACTGATTACTAAACTGTGTGTTTCTGTCTTTAAGGCAAGACCCCCGAGGAAGTGGTGAAGCGCTACCTTCAGAAAGTCCGCAATCCTCCAGAAGAGGTGAGTTTTTCTTTGCATGGATTCGTACTGGAAGCAATTTGTGTGTGAAAATTCTTTTTTAACATTGAAGAACTTTTTGCAACATCTCTTAAAAAGCAGTCTGAGATCATCACGTTTGTGTCTCTGTACATTTGGCTGAATATTTTCCTTCTAGAACCACATGTTGTCAAGTTGCTGTTTTGTTGATTCAGTCTGAACACAAACCTATTCAACAAAACCAGCAAGTTGAGTTTGAAAATGGCGGTTTAATGAAAAGTTGATCACACATTTCACACATTTCATGGCCTTCATCGACAAATTGGGTCGTCACTGAGATGGTTTATATTACTTAACATCCATATTAAATTTGAAAGCTGGTGGAAAATTCATCTTCTAATAAAGGCACTGAGATGTGGCAAAAAACTCTTGGGAAAAAACTGTGTTATCAGAAAACCTACATGCGTGACTACAACACCACTAGTACTACAAGAATTCAATCATTTTTTGCTTGGTCAGCACTAAACGAACAAAAACAGGTGATTTATCTGTCTGATCTTGTCTTCCTGTGTCAGGACTGCACCATCTGCATGGAGGCCCTGGCTGGACCATCAGGCTACAAGGGCCCCGGCGTGGGCGGCATCTCCCGGGCTGAGTCGGTGGGCCGCTTGGCACAGTGTGGTCACCAGTACCACCTCCAGTGCCTCGTCGCTATGTACAACAACGGCAACAAGGACGGCAGCCTGCAGTGTCCCACCTGCAAGACCATCTACGGGGTCAAGACAGGCAACCAGCCGCCCGGCAAGATGGAGTACCACGTCATCCCCCACTCACTGCCCGGCCATCCCGACTGCAAAACCATCCGCATCATATACAACATCCCTCCTGGCATCCAGGTAGAGCAGCACTGAGCAAAATTACACAAGAAGCGGTAATATCCCCTTTTTTTTTTTTGGATAAAATAACAACTTGTGCTCCTATTCTTCAGGGCCCAGAGCACCCAAATCCAGGCAAACCCTTCACTGCACGAGGGTTCCCCAGACACTGCTACCTCCCAGACAGTGAGAAGGGGCGCAAGGTAAATGATAAAATATTTCTTCTTGCTAATTGTGTAAGTACTGTAATGATTATGCAGTGACATCCTTTTTTTATCTTAATCCCTTCTTCAGGTTCTGAGGCTGCTCCTCGTAGCGTGGGATCGCAGACTCATTTTCTCCGTGGGTACCTCCAGCACCACCGGCGAGTCCGACACAGTGATCTGGAACGAAGTGCACCACAAGACTGAGTTTGGCTCCAACCTTACGGGCCACGGGTATCCCGACCCGGGCCACTTGGACAATGTTCTGGAGGAGCTGAAAGCTCAGGGCATCACTGAGGAGGAGTGTCTACCCAGAGACTGAACTCCGAGAAAACCAGTCTACAAACAAGCTGGAATTATTTTCTGATTCTGATGGCATGAACTGAGGTAACACTTGCACCAGAGATGGAAAACAGCTTAGAAACAAGAAACTTTTACATAAATAGTTTCAACAGAATTTCTTCTCTGACTGCATGAGTCAGTTTCGATATGTGGGAAATCATTTTCTTTCTTGATGCAGTAACAGTGTTGGGGTTGCAGATGTTATTCAGTGAGAACACTGTGCACATACAAGTCATTGTAAGTTTAAAAGAAAAAAAAAAAAATCTGTCATTTATACTGTGAGACACCATATCAAGAATGTAACTAAATGATTTATTTCTGAATTGATAAAGTGTTTATCATTCCTGCTGCTATGTGGAACTGAAAGGAAGTTAAACTGAAGAAATGAAGAGGTTTTTTTTGTTTTGTTTTTTTAATCCACAGGCAGATAAATCTTTCAAGTGTGTAACTGGATACCTGAGCATGGATCTTTCCTGACCTCTAGTGGTACCTTTTGAGAACTACATTCCTTCTTAGGTTTGATTTTTAAATCTTGTATATTATGATATATGATATTTGTTCGATTTATTTATGTTTTTTATATTTTTCCGACATTTTATTTTATATCGTGCATTGTTTTTTTTTAGTTAGGCTTGACAGAATGAGAAATGAGGTGGAAGTTTAAATCAGCTTCTGGTGTGCTAGAGTTCGCCTGACACTTTATATACCATTTACCAGCACCTTTCTTTAAAACAATCATTTTTAGTATTTTGTAATGAACTGACATTCCTTCATTGTTTGGCCCTCGAAGCGTGGCCGCATTTAATAGCTTTCTATGTCTTCTTGTATCTGTGTTAATCTTAAAGACTGATAAAGGAAAACCTACGGTGGAGGAGTAAATTCCCAAACAGCTAGGATTGGACGTCCTGCCTGAGCTCAGATCTGCACAGCGCTTTCCACTTAGTATCGAAAGGGAACGGAAAAGCTTGTATTTACTGTATTTTTTTGTGTAGGACACACACACCAGCCTCAAATTCCCTAATCACACATCAGTTGTTTTTGTCATGTTTAGTTTTTCCCATGAGCAGGTGCAAAAGACTATCGTGATACGGATCCAGCTTTGGTCAAAGCGGTCCAGTCATTCAGTCCATTGTGGACCGGTTTATTATGAGATATGCTAGAGGAGATATCCAACTGTTGACATACTAATGTAAGCCAACATTAAAAGCATTTATACTTTATGATACGTTATGTGTGCACTGTACCGTATGTATCTGTTTTATGTGCACAAATTTGCATTAAATGTTTTTCTAAGGTTCAAAGAGAAAACTAAACGGTGCTGTGGTTTTTATTTAATAAAGTGCTCATTTGTTTAAGTCCACAAATACAAGTAAGAACTTCAGATAAACATCCCCGTTCCTCGAAGTGATAAATACTGGATAATAAATGCTAAAACAGTTGCACAAGTAGATAAAACTCAGCAACTCTTATTTAAGCAATTAAGACTGCATGGCAGCGAAGCCCCTTGCACATTTGTTTGCTTACATCTTCAGCTTTTCGTTTGTGAGAGCAGCGTGTTAGTTCTTCTTTCACAATTGAAAATAAGATCACATAAAACCCATGATCATTACAACCCAAAAGAGGAACATTTCCAAAGTCTAACTGTAGCCTCACAATTTATCTAATTTATTTAGGTTGTGTTCATATTGTTATTTTAGTCTCATAATGAAAGACTAGAAGATTTATTTCACCCTTGATGGAGTTTTCCCAAGGACATGAAGGGAAATGAAATGATTCTTTGAAATTTTAAAATACAAGTTATACTTTATGAGTGTAAAGTGACTGTCATTGAGCCTTTCATTATAATGCAATGGTAAACAATGGACCCCAGAATGCATGTCAATGTTATTTTGACTTGTATTATTCACCTAAATATTGTTGCACATCAACTATGGCCTCCCCCAGTAGGAAAATGTTTCCTGCCCAGCTGCAAAATGTTCTCAGGAATGGTTCAAGCAAAAGAGACTCAACGTGTTGACCTGGCCTCCAGACTCCCTCCATGTGTGGGTGTGCCAAAAACAATCCTGATCTGTGGAGATACCATCCCATCAACGTTTCGGTAACTTCAGGACCTTCAGAGCTCCTGATCCAACAGGTCAGAGCTGCACAATATGAGGCAGTCAGTTTCAATGTTATGATCCATACATGTTTGACATACAAAGACGTAGAACACACTGGAGCTATGATGGTGAAAAATCAGACTTATTTTCTTTTGTGTCTGTGTGACATTATTCAGTTATATCCTGTTTTCTGTCGACCAACTGTTCACACTTTATTATCGCCAACAAAGAAGAAAAATTCTGAGAAGCCCTTTTGCATTTATTTTAGCTGAGAGTGGAATTAGTGTCTAATTGTTCTGGTATTTTAAGTTGTTTAATTGACCGTGCAAAGCTCTTACTAGTTAAGATGATAATACATCTTAAACCTTTACTGGTTAGATCTGTTTAAATGTATTGTCTAAATACATTTTTTTTTTTGTTGTTGTTGCTTTTTCCACAAGTATCCACAAGATGAATTTGGAAATCTAGAAACCATTCTTCAAAAACAGATCCAGGTATGTGTTATCATATTAGATTTTGGTTCAATTTTGTTGGATCACTCACAACTTCTGCCTCTAGACATGTGGAGTGCTTGAGCAGTTTATCTGTAGATTAGTCTGGCCCCTGGATTAGTGATCTCAATTACCTCCATTGTGATGAATGGAAGTAACTAAACAGGAAAGACCCTAGAAAGAGGATTCACTTGAGAAAGACCTGCAGGCAGTGAAGTGACTGAAATCGAAGAAGCATTTGATTTTAACTTTAATGTTCCTTCAAGGCAAGAGATGATCACGAACAATGGTGGCAACAATAACAAATAATCAGTCAAGTGATCTCCAAAAAGACCAATCAAATTTCTTTGCACAACTTAGAAACCTTTCATATAAACATTTGTTTGCTCCTCCATTTTATTTTATTTTCATTTCTGCAGTGACAGAGATTAATATTTGTCAAAAGCTGCCAATTTGCAACATGAAAATGCACCGGCCACCTGTCAGATTACTGCGAAGCATATGGGTTAAGGGTCTAATCGGGCCACAGTTGAGTTAGGACAGCTTGTGGAGCAGCCAGTGACCCTCATATAGATAAAGTGAAAACCGGTGACTTAGATGTTTCTGCCATTTTCAGGTGGCAAAACACAAAGAGTAGAAGCAGGAGTGAAAATGCTGCAGAGACAGGGTCATTTAGGGTTTCACTGTCTGTGCATTTGGGCAAAAGAAGGTGTGGTTTAGTGCATAAATGCTCTTGAGAGAAATATGAGAGCAAAGAAAGAAAGAGAGCAACAGACAGGGGGGAAAAACTGTGCATAAAATTGTGGATTATGGTGCTTGAGTATAGCAAAGATCCGCCCCTTGCAGAGACCTGAATGGGGGAGGGTCTCCAACTGGTCACCCTTCCTGCAGGGATCCATTGTCTACTACAAACGGCTAGGAAGAGACGGCAGATTACAGCAGACAGCATGCTCTTTTGTACAGCTTCCTACAGTTGATCACAACATGTTGCCATTTTGTCTGACGTCTCCTCCTGTTATTTCCTCCTAAAGTGCTTCACAATCTTTCACTGCAGAGCTTCTGCTGGCTTTTTAGGTCGAGCTGCAGACTAGAAGCGTCTGCTTATTTTCTGCATCATACCAGAAAAAGCAAATCCTCCTTCTCCCCATCTCAAAATGACTTCTCTATTATTAAAAGCTTTTAAATGGAGCAGTATGTTGGCTGACTACCAAACCTCTTGCCTTGTTGCCAGGGAAACACATACCCGTGGTCCCGGCTCTCTTTTTTTTCCTCCTCTCTAGAGGCTCATATTTCAAAACTGTCAGCAATCGTGTGCGCTCACACTGCTGCCTTTCAACTAAAAGCTTTTTGTGCTTCCAGTGGAGCAGAATAGAGGGGAAAAAAGAGAGCGGATGGGAGTGGTTAGAGGAGAGGGGAGGGAAAATGAAGGGCCTCCCTCACCGTTGCCACGGCAACTTGATGTCACGGTGACATCACGCAGTACTAAAAGCTTTTAACCGGATTCCTCTCCTGCCTTAGGCCCCATTTTGAGTCCTCTTTCAGCTAGGCTAGGGGGAAGGGCACAGGCAGGACGCTGGTGTGTGTGCCTTCTTGCATGTATCCCTCCCTCACTGCTGACACAACACAGCTATTATCAGTCTATCAGCACAGTAAAAAGGCTTTCAAATTCAGCCTCTAAAGATCCTATTTCTGCAAAAAAAAAAAGAAAAAAGCAGCCAGCACAGGCCGAGAGAAACATTTCAAAAAATGGGATCAGAGGATGGTTTCAGCTACCTAATGCCAGGCCACAGTGAGAAACACAGGCGGGCCCCGAACTGGACTGATGGCGAAATGAAAGCCCTCCTGTATGTGTGGGAGGAACACCACAACGAACTGAAAATGAGCAAGAGGAATGCTAAGGTTTACGAGAAGATGTCCCAGAGGTTTTTCCAGCTGACTGGAGAGCAGCGGTTCAAAGAGGAGATCAAGATGAAAATCACCAACATGTCTTTTCAGTACAGGCAAGTCCAAATGTCCATCCAAGTTATGATTTCAAACTCTCGCTGTTGCATGACTATAAACTTTTTTTTTTTATTTGCTCCAACAGGCGACTGAAAGCCGCAGTAGGGGAAAGTGGTGAGACTCCGGATTGGCCGTACTATAAGGCCATCGAGAAGATCCTCTCCAAGCCACTGGAGAACGGAAGGGTGAACTCTTTGGAGTATCAGGCCTCTGCAGCGGGTCCTTCTACGTCCTCCCAGTCCACAGACAACCTGCTGCCCCAGTCAGAGGATGGAGTGATAGGATTTCTGCCAGAGTACACAGGCTCCTCAGATGAGATGGAGATTAAACAAGAGCTGGACTCTTTGAGCTCTGACAGCGATCACACACAGGGCTCCAGGTAACAGGAACTAACAAGACGCATGTTGTAAGGTTGTGAGTGCATGTGTGCGTCTTTTAATCACTGCTAAAGGTAAAAACTATTTGATAAACTGACCTTTAGGTTGTTTCAGCATGGCCAAAATTGTGGCTCTACAAATCTTACACATTATATGTTTAAAAAAAAGTAATTCTGTGAACCTTTTCCCAAGTTTATTGAATATATTTAAAAAAAAAAATCTTTGATCAGCTACATGTATGACATTTACATGATAGGCCATACATTAAGTGAAAAGAGATTTTTGCATTTTGTTCTTGATATGCGTTCCTTTTTAAGATTAACATTTATCTTTAAATATATTACTTAAACACTTGAGCTATTGCGACACATGAATAAAAATGCAACTTCAAAGTAACTTAACCGCAACAAATTATGTATTACATGGGAGTTGCTGTCATTTAGCTAAGCTAGGCTAATTACCTTTGTATCATGTTACTACCTTTTTTGTTTTTTTTCCCCTCCTCCTATTTGCAAGACATTAGTTAAAATTGTGATGCAATTAAATTACACAAAACAAAATGAAAAAAAAATAAAATAAGGAAGCTTAGCTAAGGCTAACCATAGCTATCTTCACCTTGCTAACTACAACTGCATTTGACTGTCTTCCTATAGCTGTGCTGTTTGGTATTTAGCTTAATTTTGTTAGCTAAATGCTAAGTTCACTCTCAAAATTACAGATATATGACACAGGCTCAAAAATGATTTAAAACAGACCAGACTGTAGTCATAACTACATTTTCACTTATAGTTTAAGTGGGCTGGTACAATCACTTACATAATAGTGTAACTTCAGTATTTTTTGAAATGGTATTATTACTTTGTTGATGGTTTCTGGCTTTGGGAGAGAGTTCCAGATGTATGCAAATTGCGTGCTAAATTGCTGCTGAGGACTTGTGGTTGTAAGAAATAAGCTTTTGAGCCAAGAGGTGATCAGTTCTTCCTCCTTTTAACATTCCCTCTCTGTTCTCCAGCTCCCATCACATGTCAGCTAGGAAGAGACATGCCAACAAGCACATGTCCATGAAGAAAAAGAAACTCAGAGTTATGCAGGCCATGCTGCAGCAACAGAAAAGGTCGAGCCGGGCCATCGAGGAGACGTGCAGGGAGGTCCGTCGGGCCATGCACCAGCAGAACCTCCTCCAGGTCCAGTGTCTGCAGCTGCAGGAGCGCATGATGAACCTTCTGGAGAAGATGATCCAATCTCCTTCCAACACATCCGCATCGTGGGGTCAGAGTGGGGTGAAAGATCCAGGAAAATCATGAAGCATAGAAGTTACTGTTATTTAGGAGCGATCGTGATATTGCAGCACCTATAGCCTTGCTGAAGGAACAAATTGTATTTTATTTTGGATTTCAGTAAATCATTTTTATTGTTCATCATGCTATAGGTGTTGCCGTTATCAGTACAGAGATGGTATGGACAGGCACAGATATATATTCTTTTGCCATTTCTGAAGGTGTTTGATGATCATCGTTAGTAGATGACCACGTTAATAACTGTTATGACATATGTTGGCACATCTGGCTCCAATGTGAGTTTTCATTTTAAGGATAACCGGATCAGGTCTTTCTTGATAATTTGCCAAGTACCCTAATAAAATACCTTTGGGAACAACAACCATGCAAAATCTTGTCACATTATTACTTTTTTTTTTTTTTTTATTGTGTCAAGGTAATTACATATTGAGAAAGACTGATGTCAAAACAATTTGAAACCTGGAAACTTAGCAATTATCCAAAGTGTTACTGAAGTATTTAGAAAGGAGCTAGCAGCAAATGGCAACACAAACTGCATTCGAGGGAAAGGAAATTGTTACAGCTCTCAAATAGCAGCACAATCAGTACAAAACATGCTGACCTTCTGTCTCAAGAGGATGTGCCAAAATGGCTGCTAACCCTGATTTTAAAATGTTATATTGATGTAGCTCCACAAAGAACTGACTGGTAAAGACAGATGTCCCTGACAGGGACTGCGACAGATTTGTAAAAACAGGATTCGGATTTTTTTTTAAAAATACTCAAGTGACGCTGAATAAAAACACTGAGCCAGTCAATTCAGTCATATCAAGACAGTTTCACATTTATAAGAATTAGAAAAAAAATTAAAGGATAAAATGTTTTTAAAAAGTAAGTATTGCAGGTGAAATAGACGGTAAATGTTACAAGACAAATAAAAAGCAAGTGTAGCAAATGCAAAGTAAGAGAAAAAGTAACAATGTGCAAGTTATTTGCCTGAGAATGTACAAGAGGACATAGTATGTAACATAAACAAGTTGAAATATGCAAATGACAAAAATAAATCTCTGTGCAAAGCTGTGAATCAATGTAAGGCATTGAGGGTTGTAGAGAGGGTGAATGGAGATGGGCTCCTCCTGAAGCCTCCAACCATCTGTGCTGTCTTTAAAGCACTCAAATGGTTTCATCTCCACAGAGACCAGGGTCTGTTGTGATTCAGGCCAGTGGTCCTTGTTTTTTTGGGGGGGACAGGAAAATGGGGGAGATCTTGAAGCAGACTGGTACGTGGCATGTCCTAGTGAACATGGAGGCAGCTGATCAGCTTCATGGTGGATGGCGAGACTGGTGTGGCTGCTTTTGGGGTTCTGTTGACATATTTCTCCAGGTTGCTGGGAGTCATTTCTGTGGTGGGGGAGGAGCAGGACTTTGGGGTTGGCAGTTGTGGACAGGGCCCTAGCCCCTGCTGAGATTGGGGGAGGTATGGTTGAGGGGCTGGAACTGGTGGCTGGAGTCACATAAAGGACTAGGACTGTCTCATTGCCTTGCAAAGCAACAGTAAAAGTTATGCAGGTCTTTCCCCAGGGAGAGGTCGTTTAAGGAGTGGGGGGCTTTTGTCATGAAATGGGTTATCTCCCTGAGCCTTTGTCAAACAGAGACAGAGTCGTTGACTGAGAAGTGGTGTTGAGTGCAGTCGTTTAACTTCTCATGCTAAACCTGTACTTTGACTCCTTAAACCTGTTTCTGTCTCCACTCCTTATCTCACTGTGACCAAACAGACACTTGGAGAACTGGGTGACGGTAAACACTTACATTATGCATATACGTAATCCTGGGTAGTATTATGGTTTTATTATTATATAAAAATGCAAGCCATGAAGTAGAAAAACACACATGTTCTTTTCCTGATATTTCAATATTATGTAAAGATGAGAGTTTTCCCTGCTTTTTGCAGCATCTGTGATCCTGCAGAGTAATGGCCCGCCCATCCATACTCACCAACACATTCTACCCAAGTGCAATACAGGTACTGAACCCACACTAGTCTATATTCCGTACTATTTATCACATATATTCATTATTTATACTATCCTATGCTATATATATTATATTCTAATTATGTTTTGATTGTAGCACTGTTGCCTCGCAGCAAGAAGGTCGTCGGTTCGCGTTTGCATGTTCTCCCCGTGCAGCGTGGGTTCTCTCCGGGTTCTCCGGCTTCCTCCCACACGGTCCAAAATCATGTTGAGGTTAATTGGTGATTCTAAATTGTCTGTAGGTGTGAATGTGAGTGTGCTTGGTTGTCTGTCTCTAAGTGTGGCCCTGTGATAGACTGGTGACCTGTCCAGGGTGTCCCCTGCCTTCACCTTAAGTCAGCTGGGATGGACTCCAGCCCCCCGCAGCCCTAGTGAGAATTAAGCGGTGTATAGATAATGGATGAATGGATGGATGTTTTGATTATTACAGATTATACTATTCCATATTATATATTTTGTATATATCTTATATATATATTATAATGATTCTTTATTTATATTATTTATATTTCTCATATATCCACAGTGTTCCTGCCTCAACAGTGCAACATATTTATTCTACTGTTTGGCCAACTGTTCATACTTCCCACTGGCTCCTTTTGTAAATATATGTATATATTCTTATTTGTCTTTTTATACTTTTACTTTTATACTTTTGCACCACAGGAGTTGTCTTTTAATGTCATTGTACTTTGTGTATGATGATAATAAAAACATTCTATTCCATTCTAATTAGTGGAATGCAACACACACAGAATGTAAGAAGTGATACAGCTAAAAATATTAAAGTCTTCGCCTTTTAACCTATTTCAAGTTGACTTTGAGAAATGATAGATTAGGTCACTTCCATCACATACAACACCAGCTCAATGGAAAACCCTCCCTCACGAAAAAAGCAGCACTGCTTTTTGTACAATACATTGTGCAACCTGTTACTAGAGGTCACACTCACATGAAATAATAAATGACAGTTGCAGTAGTTTGCCAAGGTAGACGATCAACAATCCTCCTTTTTTTAAAAGTGTGTAAACTGTACTGCACATGTGCAGTAAAGCCATGTGTGCAACCGTTGCAGCCCTTTGACCAGAGTTAACGTGAACACACTAAACGCTGCTAAGTGCTGCATCAGTGTGGAGGACACAGAGGGAGACACACATGCAAGGGGAATGAGGGATACTGCAGTAATGGGGAAATCAAAATGGTAAGATAAACTTTCGATTTTTAAATTGTTTTAGGAACTTACTTACCATTGCATGCATTGTGTATTTTAAATTTATTTTGCTCCTTCGTGACATGCGGTGTAGCGGTGCTTACACTGTAGTTTGAATGCCACTATTCATATATTTCACGTGAAACTGTTTCTGAAATTGACGGACGCTTTTAAATTTAAAAAAAACAAACATAAACTTAAACAAATAAAGGCTCTCAAACTGCCATCGGCACCAGCCAATAGCGTCGCTCCAGTGGTTTGAATATTGAATTTGACAGGCGCTGTGATTGGTCAGGACGAGAGGTCACATGTTCCGGGGGACGTTACGCTGTCATGGTTACAATGAAAGACGCTTTGTGATTTCCGCGGTGGGTGAATGAAAGAGGTGGCGCTCCTCTTACGCGTTGCCATATAGACTACCGAATCACGGCAGGGAAATGCTGGTTTGAATAATTAAAAAGAAAAATGACCATGTAATATTAAAAAACAAAAAGAATGCAAACGTGTGGACTTTTATCGACGTGAACGTCAAACTTCGGGCGCCTTTGTGGAACCTTCCACAACTTGAACAGGTATCTTTGTCCTCGTTGTTGTGATAGTTTCAGACGTTTTTTTTGTTGGCGCTTTAATGTTTTATATGTGGGAAGCAAATAAAGCAGCAACTAGTCACGCCTTTCCTGTGTTAAAATGATTTAATATGTGCGGGAAGTTGAGTATTGGAACATTTAAGTGCAGTCGTTGACCGAAAACAGAGCGTGGTTGTGTTTAAAGTGTCGGTGAGCAGGCAGCCAGCTGGCACTCTGCTTTAGGGGAGTGGCGACTGGGAGTCATATGCAAGCTGTGTTCTATGTCTGACCTCTGACAGATAATTGCCAAAATACGATTAATGTCAGTAGCATTACTTGATTATCAAATTACTTTGTTGAGTTAGTAAAATGGAGCTACCAAAACATCCCACCACTTATAGCATTTTACCATCTTTTATCTAATTAATCTTAGAAATTGTATTTAGGAATAAAATCCTTAGTTAATGTTATCAGTATGGTGTTAGATTTAGAGCAGATTTGACTTAAAAATTAGTGAAGATTTTAGGCTTTATTTTTTCTAAATGATGCAGATTTAACATATTTGAACAGATTATTGGACAGTGACAATAAATGTTCATTTAGGTAAATAGAAGGAGGCTCTTATTATGCATTGCCATATGGACTTGAATCATGTTAGGGAAATGTTTTTTTGTATGTATATTAAAAAAAAATAATCAAATGCAATATAAAAATGTAAACATGTGGACTTTTATCAACGGGAAGTTTGAATTGTGGGCGTTTTTGTGTAACTTCCCACCACTGAAACAGCTATCTTTGTCCTCACTGTTGTGATTTGAAACAGCAAATCCCAAAAGGTTGCAATTTAGGATGTACAAGTCTTGGCTTTTAAGTGATCAGACTAAGCTGTAATTCAATTCTATTTAGTTCAAGCACATTGTAGCTCAAACTTAAGAATATTTTCATCATTGATTGATTAGTCTATGGAATATTTTCTTGATTATTCCACAAGTTGTTTGTTCTATAATATGTCAAAAACACATACAATATGGCAACAGGTGTTTCCCCAGATCTACGATGATGTCCTCAAATTTGTGTTTGGTCTACAGAAAAAAATTGGCTTGCTGTCACAGAGGAGCAAAGAAACCAGAGCATGTTCACATTTAAGAAGCTGTGATCAGAGACTTTCTTTTAAAAAAAATACTAAAACCGTTAATTAGTTATTAAAATAGCTGGCGGTTATTTTATGATTGACAGCTGATTGATTAATTGCAGCAGTGCTATAGAGCAGATTGATTTTTCAGGCATGCACGCTGTGGTTCAACTGACATAAGCACAGGCTCATTATTTAACAGCCATGCATCTACAGTAGGTCCGATCCAGGTTTAAATTGTTGTGTCAGTGGGTTTACACATTCATGCTGTCCTCCTTGACTGAATGCTTTTGATGGTGCCTTGTGCTGTATTGCTCCATCACACATTTTAAATTACAGTTACACTGTAAATATTGAATTGGAGCTTGACTTAAAAAATGTATTGCAAATCAAATTGCAATGTGTGTCACAAAAATCACAATTAGATATCTTTCTGAAATCTTAAGTCCGAGTTGCATTCATAAAATAATGCAGCAAATTAACATTTCATCGGCTGTCTTGGAATTATTTTGTGATCCTATGTGATAATTGTTCCAGTCTTTTTAAAAAATAATTTGATATATTGCAAAGAAACTATTTTACAAATTTGTTTTTTCCTTTTGCTAATTTTGTTCAGCTTTAGGATGACAACAGCACAAAAGTGTTGGCAATCTCCAAGTGTTTCAGTTCACACACACTGGATCTCCCAGCAACCAACAACAAAGATGAGGATACCGGGACAGCCTGAGGACACAAGGAGGCGTCTGGATTTAAATGCAGCGGGTGAGGTCAGGTGTGTGGAGGTTATCCGTGGACGGACTGGATATGGCTTCACTATTGCAGGACAGAGGCCGTGTCTGCTGAGTGGCATCCTGGAAGGAAGCCCTGCTGATCTGGTAGGACTCAGACAAGAAGATCGCATCATGGCCATCAATGGAACTGACGTGTCCACTGCTTCACACGAGGCTGTGGTGCAGTTGATCGGCACCTGCAACGGACCTTTGCATTTGGTGGTGCATACTGTAGGTCGAATGACGGGAGACCCCATCCTTTATGATGCAAAATGTGGGTTTGGGCGGAGAAGTGGTGTTTTCCAAAATGCAGGTGTTCTCAGGACTGTCTCACATGATTCAAGCAAACCCTCCTTAAACTCTGCTCAAACTGCCATCACCAAACAGAGGCCCGTGTCGGAGCCTGATCTGTCACAGTGGTCACAACAGTGGAGTGTTTTAGCTGAGCAGCCAAAGAAGGAAGCTTCCACTTTGGGGGACACAGACTCTGTTTTTACAGACACAGAAGAGGCTCATCCAGACTGGGGGATTTTAAACATGACCTTGGTTGTGGGCTACCTGAGCTCCACAGAGCTGATTTTAAACACTACTGAATCAGAGGATGACTGTTTCAAAGCCATTAGGGAGACAATACGACAGTTGGGTACGGAGCAGAATACCCATACTCTAGTCATGATGAAGATCATGTTTAATTGCATACGACTTTGTGATGATGTAGGAGCTGTTTTGGCAGCATTTCCTGCTGAGAACCTTGTCTTAGGGGCTGTGTGTGCTGAAGACCCTCGTTTTTTTTGCCTGGTCACCACAGCACATATTATCAATGGCCGTGTACCAGACAATGGTCCACTGCGAGCCTCCTGTCATGTATTTTTTATGGACCCAGAGCTAGGAAACCATGAGAACCATGTAGGAATTGCTGGTCGTTTTGGCTTTGTTTGCTCTCCGGATCCAGATGCCGCAGGCTGCCTGGAATTCCCTCAAACTCCACTAGATGTTCTGCACTTTGTAACAGTCCTGTACAGTGACATGGGAGAAGCTGTGGAGAGGCTTAGAGTTAAACTAGACACAGAAACTCAGCAGCAAGCCAAAGAGAGCGACAGAACCGTCAAACAAGGTAGTGCCAGCAGCAATGGCGACAGTGGGATTGGAAATGCTTCTCCGCTTGAGGAGAGAGCAGACAGGGATTTCCCTTCTGCAATCCGAAACCATGCTGGGGCCCACCTCCCCAGCTGTCCATGGGATTATCCTCTGCCTGTTGACCTCACCCCAATAAACCTCCCCAAGAATGGCCAAAAACCTAATCTGGAAAACAGTGCCTCTACACATTCTCTTTCAGAGTCACTACCTGGCCCAGATTCTTTAACCAGGTTTTATGGCGGTCCCCCACCCAGGCTAGAGTTCCAGTTTAAGCCCCCACCATCTCCTCTGCCTTTGAGTAGAAAAAAAAACTTATTTGGAGATCCTCTCCGAGGTAGCCAAAAGTGGTTCTCAAAGCCAAAGTGGCCTAAAGTCCAAAGCAGTGATCCTGAACCTCCAGAAGCGTCCACCAACTGGTCCTTCAATGCTAACCGTAGCGCCAGCACAAATAACCTGCCTCCTCCGATGAGCCAGATACCTTCAGACAGGTACCGGTCAGCGGAGGTCCTGATGCTTCCTCCCAGGGAAGAATGGACCAAAAGGTTTCTTGAACAGAGGCAGAAACACCGCAAGGATGGGAGTACTAAACATGTAAGTAGGGCACTTTATTTTATTTTAAAGCTGGGATCTGAAGCATTTTATTTGAAGCATTTTGAGACACTTTCGTTACTCTGCCACCGAAAAAGTCGGTCAGGTTTTTCAGGTGATACAGGTGAGTTGTGGTCGTAAATAGCAGCTCAAAACATTTGTGCCAACTTAACCTATTAACGTGTCAGAGTTTTTATATTATTGTTTTACTTTCAAAGACCCAAACAGACAGAAAACACCTCAATAACTAATTTGGAAAAAAGGAAAAATCTGATTTAAAAAAACAAACAAAAAACAGCTTTTTAGCAAAGATATATCTCTTTACATCCAGGTTAAGAAAACACAATAGTCTCAAATTTGAATATGTATGAAAATAGTTTACATTTTGCTGTTCAACTTACCTTAAAACCCTAATTTCCAAGCTACTATGAGATTTTTATGTTTGAATTATTATTGAGTTAGTTTTTTTTTGCTGTTTGTATCCTTGCAGCTTTCTCAGCTTTGTGCAAACAAGTAATCTTTACACTCAGTAACACTAAACAGCTCCATTTTAAATGCGGTAGTGCTGAGAGGAGAGCATGTGAATATGCTGATGCTTGACACAGAAAGTATGAAATGTTCACAGGGAGTTCAGCTTTCAGACACTGAGGGGGTGTTAGTAAGTCTGATTATGGTGAAACTTAAAATGAAATACAATACCACTGATTCAACAGTCGATCGGTGTGTGACTCGAGCTCAGAAAACACCTGCTACAAGTCTATGATGTCATTGTCATAGCAGTAAAACGTGGTTAGTTTTTTTGTGTTGGTTTCCTCATGGCCCACAAGATGTCCCCATGCATCCATGCAGTCCTGGAAATTTGCTTCTCTCGTGAAAGCTGTGGGGCATGTACAGTTTTTCTGAAGTAGTTTCTGTCTTTTGGCCACACACAGGGCTCCAATTAGTCATGCTGTTAAATTAGGCATGTAAATGAATGTGTGTTCGTCAGTGGCTTGGCAATAAAGGAAACATGTATGTGTATTGGATAAAGTTTGGTTCCAATATTGTGTTATTTTTGAACTCACATTACTGAATTTATTGAAGTCTGGAACCACATTTAAGCAAAGTGTTTGTGTTTCTTAGTCAGAGCTGGAATGCATCTCTTTCTCTTACCTTGCATTACATCAGAAATCTTCGACAGGAAGCCAGACAAATTACAGGGAAGAGCCCATGTCCTGCAGTGGTGATTATCTGCAATTCTTAAACTCTTGTTTAAACATCAGACATAACCTCTCCAAATGGTGGCTTGGTAAAACACAGTGTCTTTTATATGTTTGACACAGACAGATAAAAAAACATGGTGGACCTATCTCATCTTTTATAGGAGTTCTTGACAGATTTTGCCTCAGAAATCAGTCAAATCTAGTAGAAAATTTGAGATTTATAGACCACCTGTTTCCAGTATTCACCTCATAGTCATTTTTCACTGTGACTATACTGTCACATTTTCATTTCCCCTTTACTGCATGAGTGACTCATCATCTATGAATGTGTCAATGTGAGTAATAATTCAACTTTGCTTTCTGAGAAATTCCACTAGATGATAATGACATTGTCACTATCGGTCCTCATGTCTTTAGTAATCCATCTTTTTTTCTCTGATAGGGATCCAGGTTTTGGGGTGTTGTCCGCTCCTCCAAACCTCGCTCTGCTAAACGTCTCAGCCTTGCACGATCACTGGATGACCTTGAGGTAGGCTCCAAATTCTTTTTACTTTCCCAGCATTTCAGTTTGGTTTTCAAAACTTGTTTAAATCCCATATTTTAGGTTTTAGATTTTATTCATTTTTCCTGTATTCAAGTTATTTCAAAATGGCAGTTTTGTGGAGTGCAACACTTGTTTCCTCTTGGGCAATCTATAACAGTTTTTGTTGTATGTTTATGCTGTCAGTCTTTTGTACTTCCCATTTCATTAACTAGGCCTGTATGCAGTCAAGTTGGTTTGCTTAAATAATGTGAACATTCAGTTAAAGCATCCTTTTTATTATCCTTCTTATTCTGCTCCACTCACAGCTCTTTTTTAACCGTTTGTTTATGTTGGCTTGAACTCTGTGTTTGCTGCCACTCTTGTGGCAAGGGGCTGCACAAAAGTGGTCTTTGTGCGGGCCAGAGGCAGGGTCCTGTTTGTTTGGTCTTGCTAATGAGCGCTGCTGCACGGCTGAGTATTGTGCTTATATTCTGTCATATTAATGTTGCAGAGGAACTGATTTGAACTCTGATTTATTATCACAAACACACACATACTGTTACTACATCTTGTAATTGCTCTGAAGTACACCACAAGCACAAATCAAACTGAAAAGTGGAATACTGTATTGTACATTTCCGCATTAGTCACAGTCACACACAGACACGCAGACCACACATTGTACTCAAAGAGGCACACCGCAAATCTGTTTCTCAGAGTTGTCCCAACATGCACGGAACAGTGCTAAATGTTTCGAACAGGTCTTCCCCCAGATGCACAGCTGCAGGAATAAAAATGTTGATAAAAGGTTCAAACAGCTGCAGAGTTGCTGCATGTATAGCACCTTATAGCCCTTACCCTCCTCATTGTATATTTGTCAGAAACTGGTTTGGGTTGCTTTGTTTCTATTCATTTCTGTGTGGCATGTTTTGTGAGCTAACAAAATTTTTATCACATTCTCATACAGTTTGGACTGTGAAATGTTTTCTAAGCAGTGTCTTGGGACATCTATTCTTGTTCTCAGTTAATTTTGAGCTGCTGCCACACTCTGCACCACAAAGTAGCATTGGATGAGCTGAATTCTTCCACATTTGCAGCAAGAAATACCCAAACTTCACACCTCTGCTGACCTGCTACAGGACAGACAAGAAGAGACAGGTTTAGGCCAGTCTAATATGTGCTGACTGTAGAATACTTTAAACAGGTAAAGTAGGCTGGGTTGGGTTTAACATTTCAGTGTTATGGAAAATAGAATGTGGTTATCTATATAATGACTGTGTTAGACTAAACAAGACTTAGCTTGAAATGCTGAAAACAGAGCCCAGCTAATGCAACATTGTTGGGGGTAGATAGGGTTTTTAGGGAGTGAGAACTTCTCATACTGATACATTGGCTGGTACTGTTTATATATGTTGGAGTTGGACTGAATATTGAATCACATGACCTTGGTGGTGGGCTTACCTGAGCTCTGCAGAGCTGATTTTAAACACTACTGAATCAGGGGATAACTGTTTAAAGTTAGTGAGACAATACGACTGTTGGGTACAGAGCAGAATACCCATACTGTAATGATGATGAAGACCATGTTTAATTGCATATGACTTGATGATGTTGTGGGAGCTGTTTTGGCAGCATTTCCTGCTGAGGACCTTGTCATTAGGGGCTGTGTGCTGAAGACCCACGTTTTTTTTTTCCTGGTCACCACAGCTGACAAAGCAACCTATAAGATAAACGAACATGTCAGTTTAGTTACTAGAAAATTATATGCTAGATGTATCATGACCAAAACATTTTAATGTTGGAAAAACCTTGTCAGTGCCATCTATGTAATGCTGACAGTTTTCAAATCACTCCAAACATACATTCAGCATTTCTCTACTATAATTTCTTGGTATTTATTGGCCAAAAGCCCATCCAACATCATTTCCTTATATGGACTTGCACACATGCAAAGAAGGCTGATTTTACTTAACCATCAAATTTGGAGAAATACTTGTTTTTGTAAGAATCCCTAGTATCCGTTTCAATATTGGAATCTATGATGACCTTGTACATCAGACAGAGAAGCCCGACTTGCAAGTGAAACATTTGTTCTCTTTTTTTGAAGGCTGTGCTCTACTGTAGAGTGAGTACAAATGAGAAATGAGCAGACTATCAAGCTGAAGAACTGCACTAAATTGTTCACCCTGAACTCCTTAACACATATTTGATCATAAGTGTAGGTAGGATCTCTAGGAGTTAAAGTCTTTTCAGATTTGTGTATTGTTGTGAGGAATCTTCTGAGAGACTGTTCTCATCCCAAGTTTGGCAATGTTACATGATAAGCTCTCATTCAGTGCATGTATCAGGATTCAAAAGAACACCATGGTACTATTTTGGAGGTCACCGTCAGCACTCAAGGCATACCCCTGAGGATAGCGTTTGTACGTCGCCTTGCTGCATGTTGTGGAAGAACACTGAGCAATTTGGATGTGTGGATCTGATACCTTTTTTGTTCTCAATGTTGTGTGTTACACAGGGTTCCTACACAGTATGGAAAAGTATTGAATTTCAAGGTCTGGATGAGAATGGAAAAAAAGAAAAGTGTATGGAATAATATTTGTGTTTCCAGAATATTGCTTTCATTCTGTTTTCTTAAAATTCAGATTTTCTAAAAATAAATGAATCATACAGAGCAGAGCAGGCAGCCCGTGAAGCCAAAATGTTTACCACTGAAAGAGAGACCGTGGCTCATAGTGAGCTTGATGTCGTCAAAACAAAGGGAAAAAAGTCTGATGAGTGACTGAATGCACACTTCGACACTGACACATGCAAAACAGCTCTGTTCCAAATACCTTAAAACCTAGTCGCGTCCTTTGGGGCTGAAAAATGAAACCAACACAAAAGTGCTAAAAATGTCAGTTTCTCAGATGGCCACTTGAAGCAGGCTCCAAAACATTGGCTTTATACATTCTTTGCTCCAAAACTAATCTGTCATGCCCCAAAAGCCCAACACTACAGAAGACATTACCATGTTTGCTGCCTGGTGTCATAGACGGTTTTGGTTTTGATGGCTAATTTCCTCGTAAAAGACAACTGCACCGGGGGGAATTTTTATGAGTCCCCTTGTATTAAGTAATGAAAAATAAGGACGTGGCTACATTGGGCTGTAGCAATTGGTTAACTCATTAACCCTGAGGCAGATTTTTCTCACTCACCACCCAATCAGTGGCATTAGTGTTTTGAAAGCCCTTAATAATAAATGTACTCCCAGCTGCTCCACCCCCATGCCAAAGCTGACTGGGTAAAAAGAACAGTAAACCAAAATGAGAAATCCAAGGCCTGTCCATGTCTGCAGCTACAACGCGTCCACGGTCTGATGGACTTCGTATGGTGCCCCAACCAATGAATGAGAAACCAGACCAGGCATCATATAATGACCTGACAATGGTGGATGACCAAGGTGCTGCCAAGCAGATGTCTTTCACCAAAGCTCCCCTAAGCAGGGCAGCAACACCCTTGGTAGAGTTTACCCTGAGGCCCACTGGGAGGTACATCCTTGGCCTCATATCTTCTGTGGTTACCATTGCATATCCAGTGCGCCAGTAACTGTGGTGACAGTGTGCTCCTGACTGCTCTCTTTATAATACACCATCAGCTACGTTGACCACCTCAACTGACCCCAATTCCAGGCTTGCCTGTTGTAGAAGCTCAAAAGCTCGGCCAGCCATCTCATCCAGCATTGTCTACAGGTCCCGCTAGGAAACCAGTCACCCCATGACCGGCCGTCCCCTCCAAAACCCTCGCAGGAATTGCTTTACTAGGGGTGACTTCTGGCTGTGAACTGACCCCAACAATCATATCCAGCTGTGACAGCAAACACCCCCAAGATGGATGCATCATGGCCCTTCTTAGCCATGTCTTGGGACATGAGCATTCTGGATGGTGTTGATTGCCACTTCAGGGAGGCCCAACTCACTCAGTCTCCTCCTCTCAATCGCCACACTGTAATTCGTGAGGTGTTCCACTCCTCTTTTTGTGGGCCCCCTCTGGACATTCTGGCCTGTTTGCCATCATATTGAGGACCCTGGGAACATGGCCGTCCAGAGGGCTACAATGGTGTCTAGGATAGGAGGTGGACCCTGACTGTGTACTTCACTGTAGGAAGAGCCTGTCCCATTGCAAGTCACTGACTGTATCATATGCTCATCTTGCCGATCGCAGTCGCCCCATGACTTCCCTCATGAGCACCAGGCAATTGGGGAGGGACTGAATGAAAAAGTGAAACAAGCTACAGGTGTAGGCATTTGTCAAGGGGACCACGGTAAGCGGTTGCTACTGCTTGCCTGGGTGGTGAGTGAAAAATATTTGCCTTGGGGTGCTGAGATGAAGCCTTGATAGTTACACACAGAATGCACAGCTAGCTGACTATAAGGAGCTATAGACGTATAACAAAAAATATATGAGGTTAACATTTCATACTCCATCTTTAAAGGAAAATAACAAATGTGGTTGGCACTGGTCATGTTTGAGCTTTATTCCTCTTCCTTGCAGCTTGGAAAATATGTTCTGCACTTTAATTGTCTGAGGTTGGTGTTAATTGATTTGGATGAGCTGCAGCACCTAGAGCTACAGTCTGCTGACAATTAGTTGGCAACATAACAACAGACATAGTCAAACATTTTAAAATGTTGCATAACAAACATCTAACTATTTTTGTACTTGTGTGCCAGATATTATCTTAAAAATCTAAAGAGAAGTCTGGATATTTGAGTCTTGAAAATTTGAAAGGGAAATTGTGTAGTCACAGTTGCTTGTACAGGCATGAACAAAGAATTATTGATTGTTATTAGATTCTTCACTGTTTGACATGTAGCTTTGGCAACTTATGCACAATGTCAGAACAGCATCATCTGTTGCTTTCTGTGTCAGTAGTGGGGAAAAAATTCTACATAATTCTGTGCTTATGCTGATTTGTTTTCCTTGCATCTTGTTGTGAAGACTGTTTTGACGCACGCTGAGCCTTTGGTTGTCAGATCTCCTTAATGTTTGGGCATGTCGAAGAATGTGCTGCTTTGTACCTCCTTGCTTTATTTCCGTGCGGAGCTTGTCAGAGATCTACTGCAAATGCTCCCACATCCCACTGCACCGCTCTACCACCGAGTCTATTTCTTGCTCATCACAGTCGCTCCAAACAGATGCTTGGTCCCTGCGACACTCAGAAGATGTGTGTTCACAGTGTGTTCAACTTTGCAGCGATGACACCATTAGCAGGCTGCTGTGCCTATGTTCACACTGACTCTGTCTTCTGAGGTGTTGCCGCACATGAAAACATCTGTTAATCTGAGCCGTTAGTTAAAGGCACGCCGGTTTTTATTCAGGCATACCCGTGGGTTCCCCCGCTGGGAAATTCGGGGGCACCTCTTTTGCTCCGTGACTGTGAAGTTTCTCCTCTGCGTTTAGGTGTGGGCACAGAAGCAGCTCGTGTTTGCAATAGATCTGGGCGTAGCAGACATTAAGAGAAGTCATCAAGACACAGAGACAGGGAGGGAGGTAAATAGAGGAGGAATTCTGAGCAGAGAGAGAGAGAGCGAGAGAGAGAGAGAGAGAGAGCAGAGGAAGAGGAAGGAGCTTTTGAACTCTCAGTAGCTGTCAGGATTTTCGGTGCTTCTGCATGCGCTCTCCTCCCCCGTTCAGCTCTGCCTCTCTGCACTGCAAACACAAGACTCGTACACACACTGCAGGGATTCAGTGGATGGACTCTTTTACACACACCAGGCGTGTGGAGCAGCGCTGAAGACAAGCCAGACACGCGTACCCAGCACCATACATGGAGCAAACTTTAACTCTCAACTCTGTGAGTAATGAATTTTTAGAGTTAATTATTTTTTTTTGTGTGTCTTCACTTCTCTGTTTTTTTTTTTTTTTTTTTTGTGATGGCATCTTTCAGTGATATCTTCTCTGCCACCATTACTTTTCCTTCTTTGGGCTCTTTGTAGCTCCTGTTGTACCCTTTGAGCAGCATACAGTGGTTAGCTTGTGTGGTCTGTCAGAGGAATGTTTTGACCGGTGCCAGCTGAACTCCCATGTGCTGTATGACACACACTGCTGTATAAAGCAAAAGGATGCACGCTGACTTTAAATTGAACGCTATACTAAAAGAGTTTTGTGAGATGAGCCAGGCTTATTCTTGCAAACTGCGTGGGCCTTTGAATGAACTGCGCTCTTGTGCACTTGCCCTAGGAAATGACCCTTTATGCAGTCAACAGGCGGCATTGCGAGCGGTTAGATTCAGTTTGATTGACACGAGATCTGGTTAGATAGCCATTCAGACAGAGTCGGATAGAGTTAAATTCTCCGTGAATGTTCAGTAGCATTGTATTCTGAGGTGATCATGTAACAGCCACAGTTTAGTTTGAACTTGAAATGGTTTCTTGTGGTTTTATCTTCCCTGTATTTGCTTTGTGCAGGCATGTCTACGGTCTGATTCACCAGCCCTCTTATTCATTTTTCTCTTGCAACAAGCTTTGCTAAAATGTCTTTTTAAAATCATTTTTTTTATTTTAATTAAATTCTTTTCCCACTTCATGTCTAGTGCACTAGCTTTACTGCTCGTACGATAGTCAGACAGGAATCAATATATGCCATATTGGCAAAGTTGGGTGCCATTGATTATATGAATTCCTCTCTGTGTTTTGGATGCGGGTGTTTTGACTTGAGAAGATGAACAAGAATGGTGTGTGTGTGTGTGTGTGTTCCCGTGGATTAGCTGTAGAAGCATGAGAACACGACGCACTTTTATCTCCCTGACATCACATGGCCAGCTCTGGAGAGTGGGTGGACCGTTCTGCCCAAGAAATGTGTCCTTAGGCTAGCATTATAGGATGCAAAGACTAACCAGCCTGACATTTTCTAAATGTCTCCACTATGATTCCTCTTCTTCTTTTCTCCTCCTGCAAGATGTTTTATTGCAATTACATGGACTTCTTCTCTCCAAACCCACCAACTGGAAAAACAGCATACACAGTTGAGTCAAAGTCATTTAGCTGTCCAGCTGCTCAGCGTATGAATATGCAACAGCCAATAACCAGATGACCAGATGTGGCTGTGGTTGCTGAGTTTGCTGTTTGACCAAACTGCAACCACGGAAAATACCCAGTGCCTCACAATCTTTGGACGGCGACGTAGGGCAGCTCTGTTCTTGGCTGTTGTTACATCAACACTATTACATCATCTATCAAAATTTAGGATTATGGTATATTTCTTTTTGACTAACTTGTCATCATCCCCCTTTTGACTGGCTGTATCTAAACCTGGACATGAACTTGTGGAAATTATTCATTCTCCACTCTCTGTTTACCTTCCTCTCTACTACTATTATTATATTTCTCTGCTTCATTGAAAGGGAATCTGCCAAGGGTGTGGAGGTTACTCAACGAGGAATGGCTTCAGGACTGCCAAAGTCTTTTATCACCTCTCTGGTAACAGTTTAGACATGTCTGGCATGGAGTGAACTGCTTGTCTTGTTCAACATTTTACCCCACACCTGTAGCCCAGATAATGCCGGAGCATGTTTGCTTTACGTCTGAGACGTTGAGCAAGGCAACCTGTCTTGACAAACTGGTGGGGATTTGTAGACAGGGAAGTGAATGTAGCTGCTGTGTTTTTTTGGATTTGTGTTGGTACAAGATGCTGCAGAATCAGGTCAAGGTTTTGTCTTCTTCCCATATAGAAGTCATAAACATGAATTGTTTGGGAAGCCAACTTACTCTCTCTGTGATATTGTGAGGGACTAGCCTAAACTTTCTCTTGTGAGTTTTTTCTATAACATCCTGTGTGGAACATAAAAATATGACACTTACGTTCATATATAGCTTTAGCTAGTGCACTAGATTGTATAAAATGCCACTTACTGTTCAATTTGTGACATGCACCCTTTGTCAGGATGTTTCTAAAGGCTAGATAAAATGGTTGCTGTTTCTACATGAGTGTCATATCATGCCTAAAGGTCTATTGTGTAGAATTTTGCTAACTAAAAATGAAAAAAAGCCCCTCTGGTGATGGATTTTTCTGTAGAGGGAGTTACTGTAGAAACATGGTGGTGCAATATGGGCGACTATAGGGGAAAGAAAAGTCATCACTATGTGAGACTCAAATGTAAGTAATTCTCCTTTTTTTGTGAGATTTTTCATGAATTTGTGAGCATGCCAAATATGCTAAATGCTGTGCTATAGCCCTTTGCCTAAAGGGATGAACTTAGCCCAGACTTGCCCCACATATTTACCATTTCACCTAAATGGCTCAGGTTCCATGCATGACCAAAAGGATTAGACAGTGGGGTGTAAGGTCAGAAGGAGTGTAAGGTTCTTTTACACTTCAAAATGCAGATACTATTTCATATCTTGGCCTTACCATCATACAGTAAATGTAGCCATGCATCCAGGCTTTTTAAAAAAGTACTGTACGCTAAGCTTTTGTGTAAGTTAGTTTTGGGGGACAACTGGTGCAGACTCACAGAGCTAATTATAGGTATCATGTTTCAGGTTGGAAAGTCCATTTCTGTCTTTTTTATGGAAAAGAAAGGGACAGTAGGAGGGTGTGGTGGCATCTTATGTGGTTTATCCACCTCAAGCCCTCCAGGCTCATGTGAGCACAGCCCTTTCTCTATGATAATAAATTGCAGTGGGTGGGGTCACAGTCGCTGGTTCTAGTTTCCCCTCTATGATGTTCTCCTGTTTTTGTGGAGTTCAGCTGTGCCTTGGAAATACAATTTTATTTTGTCTTATTGTTACTCATTTGTATATCACATTTCCTCCAACCCGCCCACTCATGGCATGCCATGATTTGTTTTTGTGACTTAATCATAATAAATGGAGTTAAGATTGTGTCTTCATGCTAGCTTTCAGGCTTCATAATTATGTTAGAAATAGTGAGTCTTAGGGGTGAACAATCTGACAGTCTTTTATCTTGAACATCCTTAAAACTGGGGTAGGCAGTAGTATTGGATGTCGTTGGGCAAAAATTTCAAGATAACTTTTGAACATGTTGTTTATCAAGTGGTTTCAGAGAAAAGTAGTCTACTACACCTCCTGTTGGCTCAGGCTTTGGAAAATCTTGGCCAGAATGGGAGACTTTGGATAATCACATATCTTCTCAGGGAGAGGGTGTTCCTGTTGTCTGTTCTACAAATGTGTGTGCACTTTCCTCAGATGGTGAAAATCCTGATTGAATGCAGCAAAATCCTGCAGGAGAAGTTGCTATTTCACAAAAGTGTCATAAGTTCCATAAGTCTGACTGGTCATTTGGAAATACATGTTCCTTCATCTTTATGTGTATTTTACAGTCATTTATCCACATATTGTTTAGATTTTTTTTTATATATCCTTGGTGGGCGAGGAATTAAAAGTCAAAAAAGAAAAAATGTCCTCTTATATCCACCAATAACACTCCAGGGTTGAAATTTTAAAATTCAAAATGTTTCATTGAGTGCCCTATAAAGGGTTAATGAATGCAAGTAAATAGCTGTTGTTTGACATCTTAATCAAGAAATAATAATGTGCTTTACTATCTTTTTTTAGTTTGTACATATATAAAATGACCTACAGCCAGTTAAGTGTCCAGTGTGGTTTAGTCTTCTTCTTAACTATTCAGTAATTGACTGTAAATGCTGTAATCATGAAGAAAAGTATTCATATTTACAACGCCTGTGTGACAACGGCTGGAAACAAAGTACTCAACTTAGCTGATACGAAACAAAGAATAGTGGTGAGTCAACCAACAGCCTGAAAGAAGGGGCAGAGATACAGATCGGTACTTGCAGTCAGGACATTCAGAATAAAATCAGGATGCAAGGCAAGGTTCAGGGTTAACATTGGTTAAGATCAAACCTTGCATTTTTGGGAGAAGCCATATGGGTTAAGATGTCAGCGGTACTGCTACTCTTACTGATATTGCTTATCGATCTCGTATTTAACCGATGCTGTTATTGGTACTTTTTAAAATTGTTTCTTAAGAGGTAAATCTAAACAAATTAAGAACAGAATTAAGATTATTTTCTCATGCATGCTGTATAGAATTAACACTCTTGAGTTGCTCTCTGCAAGAAAATTAGTTTGAACCAATCCCTATTACATAATATAAGATGATAATTGAAATGTAAAGGAATATAGA
Source organism: Stegastes partitus (assembly GCF_000690725.1). NCBI lineage: Eukaryota > Metazoa > Chordata > Actinopteri > Pomacentridae > Stegastes > Stegastes partitus. Next base: position 151,990 of record NW_007579046.1, on the reverse strand, counting down.
AGAACTATTTGCAGCAAAAGAAAGCAATCTTTTGAGCAAATCACCTTATTGACGCTATTGTTATGGTGAGGGTACCATCAGAACACTGTGGGCAGAGCGTCACAGTTTTTACTTAAAAAAATAAAAAATGATGCAGTGTGTTTCCTTAAACCGTCCAACAGTAAATCAGAATTAAAACCTTCACCTTGAACCGATATTAAGTAAATGTCAGTACACCGTGTCGATAAATCCTCTTTCACTCTTCACTTTTGAGTCGAACATGAATGCAGTTTTTCTTTGAAAGTATTTTTCTGTACGATATTAATAGTTTAATGAAAAAAACCTGTTGAAGTTTTTCTTCAACAAAGACATCAGCATTCAGCTGGAGAATGAATAAAAAATAAATTAAGGCAGAGATTGTCTTTATCCCCCAAATCACTAAATCCTTCTGAATTTCAAACTGAATTTATAAACACAGCCACAGTTGAGAGAATGATCACTTTTCATCATTAATTAATTCATAATTTTGGTAACTTCGTGTGCTGGCTTCTAGCAAACACAACATACCTGCTTAGAGAGGGTTGACCTAAGAGCTCAGCAAACAAACTTTGGATTTCTTTGTCTGAATGTGATGAAGTTTTGCTGAAAGCATCAACTGATTGCGCGTATTTCTGCTCTCTCACAACTTTTTCTTCATCAGCTGTTGTGAAGTGCGATCACACTTTTGAACATTTACCTCTCTCCTCCATCGTCATCTGTGTGTGCTGTACGGAGCTGCAAATGTGCTACAGATGGTTACACAAGGCGTTCAGTTTGAACTGTTTTTTGGATTTGGAAAAAAATGCATCATAGACACATATCTTATTGTATTGCGACACAACTTTCTTTTATGTATTGTATTTTAAAATTATATATACGTCACATTTAAAAAATTTCACCCTGGTGCTCGTGATGTACAGGGGCTTGATACTCATCCCTAGTTGTGGGAGTTGGGAAATACTAGTTTTGGTTAAAGAACCATGTTAAATACCCTGCAACAAGTAAGGGCAGCAACGAGAAAACATAAACATATCCATTTGGAAGAACGTTGGCACTCCCTGTCAGCTTTGTTACAGGTAACAAGTGACTCACGCCCACCGTCACCACTGCACAAACCATTGTAATGCCGGTTAAATCCAGACAAGAGCCGAGCTGTACCCATCTGCTGTGGCTAACCGGTCAGAGTTGGGGAACAGGCTGTAGATTACGACTAATCAGAGGGATTAAGAGATGAAACGCAGTGTGCCGATGGCTTCTGTTTGCATGCAAATCACTCATACAACTCTTTGAACAGCTCATTTGTTCGCTGCAGGGATTACGCTAAAAAGCCATCTCAACACATGTCTCTTTTACATGGCTCTTGGCCAAGGGCCAGACATGTTTCCACTTAGCATCATTACAGCGTCTGATAGAAGATCCCTATCTGTCTAAGAGGAAACCCTTTTATTTGATGAGCTTTTCAAATTAACTCCTCAGATATCAGTATCAGTTTCCAAATGAATTCTCATCTTTATATATTAAATATCTACAGTAAGATTTGTCTCAATTATTTCAGCTTTTATTGTAAATCTTTTCCCTAAAAGAAACACATAGTGAGGCGTGATAATGACCTCGATCAACAGGTTCAAATAATGTTTCTTTTCCACTCCTGCATCTTTTTAACTGTTTGTAAAATGAAAAAGTCACACGTAAATGTGAATTTAACAACATTAATCAGTATAATAATATTAGCCTTTTGGCAGAAATTGTTCTGATACCTTCATGTCTGTAAAGCGATTTATCTCGAGCTGTTGCAAAACAAAACATATATGTGTAATAACTGAATGCAGAATAAATTGAGCAGTGCTGAGGAAGGTTTTCATTAATATTACATTCTAGCTTCACCTTTTTAATGTCGAAGCAAAATGATTGATTTAAAAATTGTGAAAAAGTAACCTAGAACATGTGACGCTCCTAGAAATCAAGCAGAATTACAACGCTGCCATTACTTCTGAGGCTGTCATGGAAAATGATATTGTTTCTCAAAAGAGCATGATGATAAGTCACATATTAGAATCTGCTATATTTGCTGCATGCAAATCATGAAATATGTTGCGATCTGAAGGGACTCAACATTGAGTTTTATAGCCCTTGATGCAGAAAGCAAATCTAAGTGCACACGAATTGTGTTCATGGTGTTTACCGTTCTCTCTCCAGTAGCATCACATAAGCATGCTGACCTCATCAGATCCTTGCTAATGAGATAGAGCTGATGTTATAAACAAGATTTCCCACAGTTAAAAACACTGGATCCCACTCCTTGTTCTCCAAAATCAAACACAAATTTGTCTTTCTGTGCTTCAATATTGTCAGAGGAGTTTCATAATTCTCCAAATCAGCCTGTCTCCTCTGCTGCTCTACACTCCTTGCATGGTTGAGAAAGAAATGTGTTTTCTATCTTATCAGTTACCACACCCTCACTCTCCCTCCCTCAAAAGGAAGTTGCCTCCATGCAAAGCTCTTTCTTGATATTATTTTCAGGGGATAGTTTCTTGTCTGCTAGAGATAGCAGGCTTAGATTATTTTTGTCTTAGGTCAAAATTGCCTGGTGGAGAATTTACCATGCAATTAGTCTTGTGACAAGCAGCACTTATTGTTGCCGTGACGCCCGTCTCTAAATGTTTCATAAATTGATTAAATGGAGTAGAGGCTCCGAGCTCACATGAAACCAGTTCACTTTGTGGTGCTTTGTTTGTTTGGTTAACATTAAAGCAAGAAATAGACAAGTGTGACATTTGAATTTTTGGGTTCCAATTTGGTTCGCTCTTGTGATGTGCTGACATGAGCTCGCTTGAGCTTTCTGCCTCTCGTAGGTCACAGGGCAAAGGTAAACCTAAAGGGCTGGAGTGGGCTGCTCCGTGTCTTGTGATTTTATGACCACAGTTATGGAAAACTCATTCTAGCTCCAAGAATAGCTTTTAATCACTGTGTGACGCATTGTATCTTCACACGAAAGCATATACATTCTGTCTTTCTGTGTCACCAGCAAATTATTACACTAAGAATAATACACTGAAACCTCCCATCTAATTATGTATTTTCGAGGTGTTCCTGGAGATGTTTTTTTTACAGCAGTAGCTTGTCTGTTTCCTTTGTTTTGCATTGCTGTGCAATTGCATCTATCAAAGTATACTCATAAATAGCATTCATTGATTATGCACCAAAAACTTTTTCTTTGTAAGTGCATGATGTACTCAATATAAAATTTACAGGAGTGACCGAACACTCTACCTACACTTGTTTTAAGACTGCTCCATTAAGGCTAAGGGGATGCTGATGTTAAGAGCTCTAGCAAAAGTGCATTATATTGGCAAAACGGGTTAATCGATGATTAGCAGCAGTGTAATGTAATGTAGGATGTAAGTTCTCGCTGGATTACTTTGTAGCAAAGTGGAAGGTCCTGGAGGCTCTGTAGATGTCTCTGGTTATGGCGGATAATACAGCAGCGCAAAGTGCAACGTGGCTCAGTTAAGTGAGATATAAATCGAAGGGTACATTAATTTATATTCGCTCTAAACCAGTTAAATCGCTGGTATCACTGCTTCAAAAATGTTGTTTGCCAATCACAAGGAGGCACGATGATAACAGCATAACAAATAGCGTGGTGCTTCTTCATAATTTCCCCCGTGATGCATATCAAGAATAAAACACGAAATGCTGCTTTGCTTAAAAAACAAAAAGTCGGAAAGGAGGCAAAAAAAAAACACAGGAGGGACAGCGGTAACACAACAGGATGATGAGTGTATTAGGAATGTCACGATCTTATCTCAAAGATCAGGATCGAGAGCCAGTCAAGACACTTTTTAACTGAATTTAAGCACAACCAGGCACTACAGCTAGTCTACTATATATTTTCTTATATAGAGCATACAGGTTTTTGCTGTTACTAGATTGATTTTAATAGCTTTAATGCACTTGTAGTGTGTGTTATGTGGGAAAGTTATATGAAATCAGCAGCAAAAAAGTTGAACCATTCAGAGTGTGTCATATTAAATGGAGCTATTTTGTAGTAGTTTAACCCTAATATATGTGATTTAATGTAGTTAAACACAGTGTAAAGTTGATCATAATTACACTTTAATCTTCAAATGGCTATAGGTATTTATTGAACTAAAGAAGAAGCTTGTCACACAGTATAAAGCAGTTCTGGACGACATGTACTGCTCGACTCATTTAGATTAGTTTACAGATGAAGCGTTATTAACATTCCTAATGAAACAGAAGAAACGTTATCACCAGGCTGTAAATAAACACTGGATCTCATCCAGTGTATGTGGCAAAATTACGTCCAAAGAATGCTCGCTCATTCGCCATGGGAAAACCTGAACAATGAGCCACCCATTCTTCAAGAATAGTCGTCGGTCTAAAAACAGCTGAGATGCTGATTGCGGAGATTTGCCAGAAATGTGGAAGCACAGTGGAGAAAAGGTCTGATGCCAGAATAAAGAACTGTTCTCTTTCTCAGCTACATTGTGAGAAAAAAGAAAAAAAACACCAATTGACACGACAGCCATTTGCAGTAAGAAATGGTTGCTCGGTAAGAGTGGATAATGAAGCTCAGAGTTCAACTTGTGGGCTCCCAAACTTTTATTTTGATTAAACTTAACGCATATGGTCTCAATTTAAACTCACAGGGAATTTCTTCTCTCTTTCAAGAAAGCAGAGAGTGGCCCAGCTGGAAACAAAAGAGGGGATGCGGTTTTCACATTGTGAATGTGTCTTTTTGTGAACAGAATAAAGAGGAGGGGGGTTAATTCATCTGATTCCTTCATGCCACTGTGGCATAAGCTGTATGTATTGTCAGCCAGGTGTCCATGGCAACAGCTGCAGAGCAAGGAAATCACCCCCACCCCCCTTCCCTTCTTTTTTTTTTTTTTTTTCATTTCTGTCCAGTACCTTGTCAAATTTCTGCCTCCTTCTCCCTCCCTCTCTTTCCAACTTGTACAGACATGGTTCGTGGATTTTTGGGTGGGGAATGTTCAGGTATGCGTTTGCACATACACACACACATATTCTGTCTGTGTGCTGCTGCTGTAGCAGACTAGGGAACAATGAGTCTCAAAAAGAGACTTTCCTTCAAGAGGACCTGGAACTTCAACTCTGTAAGTAAACAGTGGCTTACTAGCCGAGCGTCCTCTTTCTCCTCGACACGGAGCGAGGAGACTCTTTCTGCTCACTCAACTGTTTTTGTCATTAATATCCTTCTTTGTTGCTCGTCTTTCCCCCCACTTACAACAGCTGTTTGAAGCGGCAGGAACTCATGCTAATTAGTTTGCGGGGTGCTAGAATCAGCCGTGACTTGTGTAAAAGTTTAGAAGAGACTTTTTTTTTATCAGATTGTGGTACAGTGCTGAATAAGTTACATTTCAGCTCAATTCTGAGGGCAGGGACGTGCCTACACAAGCCCCAAAGATAAAAGTCTTCTCTTTTAAAACAACAGAAATGTACTCTGTGAAAGGTGTTCATGGGTGACATTAATATTTATGTGAGTGAAGCATGTAATTGTGACGTCTCACTTCAAATCATACACATAAATCTGTCTTGGTCTGATCATATATGTTGCTTCTGTGTCTCGAGATGTTGCTGTATGGCGTGTGGGGCTGTACTACAGTAAAGCTAGAAGAGCTAGAATCGTGTTCTTTCCAGTGTTAGAGTCTGTCACTGGTGTGACTTCAGTTGGGATTTTCTATATTTGGTTAACAACTTTAAAGTAGACAACTTTAGGGTGGATTCCAGGAGGCTAATGAGATTCAACCTAGCCAGAGAATAAATGCATCAAAGAGGACCTGTAGAGCTGCAGAGCCACCCACAGTGGACCAGTTTGTCACCAGAGGTGTCAACAGAGGAAGAAAGCATATGGACATGAGGTGATGGTCTGCCTGAGTCATCACCGTGGCCTCATTGCAGGAGAATCGTGGGCAGGGAAACAATAACGAGTTAAAAAAAACATATAGTTGTGTGTGTGTGTGGTCTAACTGATGCCACTTCATGCATGCAAAAATAACCTCAGTTACCACCTTCTGTGCATTTGCCAGCCCTACCTGGTCTACTTTTACAAGTATAATGCCTAATGATGTATTTGTGTTGGCACAGTTAGTCATTGAACCGATTAGTCGATCTGTAGACTGACAACCAACATTATATTTTATAGAATAAAAATGTATGAAGCTAAGCAGCCAAACATTTGTTCTTTCCTGTCCCTCAAATTTAAGGATTTGCTTCGATCATTTAAAATGAAAATCAATTTGTTATTTGAACATGTCAGCTT